>NC_044978.1:55160510-55367392 GCF_008728515.1 Papio anubis
GGCGCCCGCCACCATGCCCAGCTAGTTTTTTTGTATTTTTTAGTAGAGACGGGGTTTCACTGTGTTAGCCAGGATGGTCTCGATCTCCTGACCTCGTGATCCGCCCATCTCGGCCTCCTAAAGTGCTGGGATTACAGGCTTGAGCCACAGCGCCCGGCCAGCACATTTATTTTTGTTAAGTGTTGTTATTCACATGGCGTTAACTTGATCTAGAATTCTTTTTCTAAAGATTTTTAATCTGTTATTAGATGAATTTCAAAGAAAATGAGGCCCGTAATTGCTCAAATACAGGTTATATCAAGCCAGTCTTATGCTGACAATTAAATTCTGGCATTCACTCATTCACCGCTTCATTTATTCTAATAAATGTACATCCCTCTTCTGTGTTTGGCACTAAAATGAGATTTTAGGGGTTAAGTGAGGGAGGTTTCTTTGAAGGAAAGACAGTCTGTATAAAGGTTTAGAAATTGGGTTAATACGAAAGATTATAGATATTTAAGTGTTCTTTGTGTAGGTTGGTCTTCTTAATCTATAACCTTGCCTATTCAGTTGTTGGTACTGATAATCTCATACATATTATAATAAGAAATATGGGAGAAAACTTCGTAAATTTTGATATTACTCAATGTATTCATTCCAAGATGCTGTTCGGCAAAATTGAGCTAATTACATATAATATTATTTGTTTTGTCATATATTGACTTAAAGGCTTAATTATTTTTTGTTTTATTCCATAAGATCATTTTTAACAATATCTACAATATCTATTGTTATTCATAAATTAACCTGTTTTTTTTTTTTTTTTTTTTTTCCCTTCGAGCTAACATCTTTACAGGTAATCTAGGAAGGATCATCTAAGTTCAGAAAAGCTTCAAATAAAGATGATGTAAGATTTTGGGCAAATTCAGCATTCATAACAACAGATCATTTATTCAGCTATCAAATATGAGGAAAACATATTTTTAAACAATTAATGTCAAATGTCTAAACATGAAACATATTTCTGACAAAACAATAAGAACGTCTACAACTTGCTGGGAAGTTAATCTGTTACGATACGGCATATTTATACAGAACAATATGTTGTTCTGTTTGGTTGGTGTTAAAGTTCACGTGTCAGTTGGGGAAATACGGTTGACTATATAATCCAGAGCTTTGAATGAGTGGAGTTTCCTGAATAGAGTAAGCAATAATTAGTCTCATCCCTTCATATTACCATACTTTATCTAAGACCTCCTTCTTATTTTATAATATAATAAAAAGGCAGATATGAATTATGGGAAAGTTAAATGTTTGATATAAATAAAGTAAAAAAAAAACCTTAGTAGAGAATAAATATGGATATAGGTAAGATTGAAGTAGAGTTTCTTATAAAGAATATTTCATATTTTATTTAAAGATATTAATTTTCTATGGAGTCAATGTTTCCCATATGAATACATTTAAACTTTCCCATAGGTAATAAAATAGATTATCTTTACTGTGTGATTTTCCTGGTTCCTTCATCCCAATTTAGCTCCTTTAGGGACCTGTTTCATTTATGAAGACAAGACAGGATTCACCACCTTCCTTTTTCCTCTTTGAAATTTGTTGAAATTTAAAAATCTTCTTCTAATTTGTTGAGTAATAATCTTCACTATATAGCCTTTAAAACATGCAGAAAGTATCAAAAAGCTCATTAAGCATAAAGATATTTGAAAAGTGAGACCCTGTCTCTACAAAAAAAAAAAAAAAAAAAAAAAAAAAACAACCTAGGCATAGGGGCACATGCCAGTAGTCCCAGCTACTCTGGAGGCTTAGGCAGGAGGATTGCTTGAGCTAGGAGTTCAAGGCTACTTTGAGCTAGCATCACACCACTGCACTCCAGCATGGACTACAGATCAAGACCCTATCTTAAGAAAATTAAAAAATTAAAAAATAAAGAATAAAAATGTTTGTATTTAAACAAAACAGAATACTGAATGTGGGGAGGAAAAGTATCCAAAAATATATGGCCTTTAACTAAGGTGACTTTTATTCATATTAAATTAATATCACATGAGCAATTAAATAAATTTTGAAGATAAAATCTTTCATTGTCAAACTCAAAATTGTGATTTGTTTTTGACTTATTAGAGTAAACATCATTTCTTGTAACCTTTATGGACATTTGCATGGATAATATTATTGGTCTATTGGTATATTTAAAATATATATTATTATATATATATATATACACACACACACACAAACACACACACACACACACACACTTGAAAAACCATCATCTGAACATTAACTCCAAACATTAAAAGTGATGGCTCGGCAAACTAAAACACTGTGAAGACAGAAAGACAGAAGAGTGGTGAATGTTATATTGTGATTAATACCTTCTTTATGCTTCATATTAAAGACACAGTACTAAAAAATTAGAGACAAACTATAATGAAAATGAGTTGAAAGCAATTCCATTATGTTTGGATGTTTATCCCCTTAAACATGTAATTCCCAGTGTTAGAGGTGAAGCTTCATGGGAAGTGTTTGTGTCATGGGAGCAGATCTCACATGAATAGATTAACATTTCTAGTGTGAGGGGTGAGTGAGTTCTTGGTCTATTAGTTCCTTCCAGAGCTTATTGTTAAAAATAAGCTAGCACCACCTCTCTCTTACTCTCTTGCTTCCTCTTTTACTATGTGATCTCTGCACACACTGGCTCCCCTTTTCCTTCTACCATTAGTGGAGGCAATCTGAGACCCTTACCAGGAGCAATTCTGATGCCATGCTTCTTGTACATACTGGAGAAGTGTGAGCCACATAAAACCTTTTTGCTTTATAAATTACCCAGACTCAGATATTTCTTTACAGCAACATAAAACAGACTAATGCAGTAAATCTGTACCAAAGGAGGGATGGTGTAGATACCTGAAAAGGTGGAAGCAGCTTTGAAACTGGGCAATGGGGAGAGGTTGGAAGTGTTTGGAGGGCATAAGCTGTAAGCCCCTCTGTCTTCCACATAGTATTGAGTCTGCAGGTGCCCAGAATGCAGGAGTGCTGGAGGCTTGATAACATTCACCTAGATTTCAGAGGATATATCCTCAGGCAGAAGCCTGCCACAGAGGCAGAACCACTGTAGACAGTACTCACCAGGGCTTTGCTTAGTGGAGCTGTGGAAATGGGGCCACTGCCTTAAATTTTATTAATTTTAAACAGTCAATTTTTCCATATATTTAAGATGGAAATCTCCAGGATCTTACATAAAATTGTTCAAAAAACCTAAAGTTACAATATACTTTCCTAACATATGTAAGGGTAAACTGAGGCTGGAGCTGAACCGGGAACGAAGACACAAGGCAAATGGCAGTGAGAATAGCTTTTATTAGGGCTTGCGGGTGAGGTTCCTCAGTCCAAAGGCATGGGCCGAGGAAGTCGAGCTGAGGGAGGAGGGTAGGGGCTTTGTATAGCCCGAGAGGTAGGGAAGCTGGTTGTGCAAACAGGGCCTGGGGGGTCTTGAAACTACTAGGGCAGGAGTTGAGTAAGGGTCATGAGGAAGGAGTCTTTGGAAACTGTCAACCGAAACTGCTGTTTACTAACTTGTGGAATGCAGGTGAGCTGCAGGTCATGGGGGAGTGTGGTTGCCCAGCCAGAACTCTGACGCATGTAAGTCTGCGGGTGTGTACAAGGGTGAAGGGAGTCTTTAACAAAAGGCCCGCTACGCTGGGTAAGGCCGCCACGTTGGATCTAGATTCCTGCCTAACAACATACTTTATAATGTAACATATTGTTAACACTAAAACCTGAAAATAATATTGAAATATATTAATAGTCAATATCGCTCATAGCCATGGAAACTAAAAGCTTAAACAAAAATATTATTACAACAGGAAATTCATTTTTATCAAAAGAAATATTAAGAAAAAAGAGTGTGAACCACAGGAGAAAAATAGTTACAACAAATATCTCTAACAAAAGACCTGATTTCAGATTATATAAGGTACTTCTGTAAATCAATAAATAAAAGAATAACAATCCATTAGAAAATTGGGCAAAATACTTGAAAAGCTGCTCAAAAATAACACTATCTAAATTGATATGGATATAAAATGGACAATTCAATAAAAATATAAAAATGTGTTACATTATTTTTCGTAAAAATTGTAATTGGTAATATAGTTTTTAATTTCATGATGGGAATTTACCAGAAATATTCTTATATTATAATGAGCTTTAATTAACTTACCATTTTATATATTTTTCTGTTGTCCAATTTTCCCTTTGTCATTTCAAAGTATTTTAAATTTGCTATGAAAATGGTAACATATATTTTATTCTAGAAATACATGATAAAATTTTACAACTTTGAAGTGTCCCCACTAATGGTTAATTCTGTTCTCTTTATTTTGAGTTAATAAAACAAATAACTGGCAAAACATTAGAAAAGATAAGATGAAGTGTACTACTTAAATGTAGGTATTCTGACAATGTGTTGATGGAGTAGATAGATATTGTTAGGATATAAATGACTGTATATTATAAGTTACCATTCTGAAATAAAATTATCAGAAAGAATATTTAATGAACATTGTTTATATCAGGATAAGTTTTCCACACCTATCAATTCTATTCTCAAGACATTATGATATGATCGTTTTGATGAACAACACCAACAAAAATTTAGTAAAACAATATTTACAAAGTGCTGAGAAAATTGTAACCATGTTTTGGGATATAATGTTTAGCATGTGCAGCTATGAGATTTTAATTTTGTGTTCTTTTTATTTTTTATTTTTAACCGTAATACATATACAGTAAAGTATGTAGAGCACAGGGTGTTCCTTGTTTTTAACATAAATGTCTGTGTAATCACAAACAGGTCAAGAACAAGGGATTGCCTGCCTTTCAGAAATTTATTTTATTTCCCTTGCCATTCTAGCCTGCCTTTCCCCAAAATAAGCACTATCTTGAATTCTAACACAATACCTTACTTCTGACTACTTTATATTTTATATAAACTGAATTATATAGTATGTATTCATTTGGGTCTGACTTCAGTCACTTTACGTGTTTGTGTAATCCATTCTATTTTTGCATGAAGGTTTAATTTGGTTCATGTATTTTCATGGCTGTATCATGTTTTGTTTATTAATATACCAAAATTTATATGTCTTTTTAACTGCTGATAGACATTTGAGGTATTTTGAGTTTATACTAGCATAAAAAATCTTATTAAAAACATTCTGGATAGTGAACTTGTTATGTATCTGCATATGTTTCAATTGTGTGAGGATTTAATTAATTAATCAAACTGCATTGCTAACTTTAACACAAATCCCATGAGTTCAAGAATGCCAAGGGTTCTAGAAGTTTCATATTTTGGGTTGGAGCGTGGAAAATCTTTGTGCTAGGAGTCCAGGTGAACCTAAATCGCACGGCCATTAAAGCATGATCTTTCTTGAAATTGGCTTAATCAAATTAATTGATCATTTCATACACCCACAAAGTAGGAATCTAATTTTTTTAAAGTGAAATTTGGCATTCTCTATCAAAATTACTTACAAAGTTATCATCGCATGTATATTTGACTGAAGAACTGAAGTAGAAATTAATACTACAGATATATCTGCATAAGTCAACAAAGATATACCCCATATTTATTAATTATAGCATTGCTAAAAATGCCATATAATATGGAGGGCACGGTGGCTCATGCCTGTAATCCCAGCACTTTGGGAAGCCGAGGCAGGTGGATCAACTGAGGTCAGGAGTTCGAGACCAGCCTGGCCAACATGCTGAAACCTTGTCTCTACTAAAAATACAAAAATTAGCCAAGTGTGATGCTAGGTGCCTGTAATCCAGTTGCTTGAGAGGCTGAGGCAAGAAGAATCACTTGAACCTGGGAGGCGGAGGTTACAGTGAGCCGAGATCATGTCATTGCACTCCAGCCTGGGTGACAGAGTGAGACTCTGTCTCAAAAAAAATAAATAAATAAATAAAAATAAAAATAAAACATATAATAAAACCAAGAACCAAAAATGATAAAAGAACAGAAAACAGCAAAAATGATCTGTCCTTAGTTACTGTAGAACCAAGCAACACTTGTGTCTAATGAAAGGAATAGCCTTAACAGAACTGGTAAATATTCCTGGGCCCAGTATGTACTCCCTCTTCCTGTAATAGATATTGCCATGCCTGAAGGCTAACCAATTAGCAGTAGAGAATAAACTTTAGCCCTAGGTATTGCTACCGTCCCTTGAAAAGCTCACCTAGCCACTGTGTGATATATTGATTACATTGGATCCTTTTCACCCTTAAGTGGTAACTAATTTAACTATACTGGATTCATATATTCACATACTCCTTAAAGTTCTCCTTAGCTTGACTGAATTTTAGATGGATTTCTTTCTGACTATGAACACCTGACTTGCCTAGTCTTTTTTTGCTATGGAAAGCTTTCCATTGTGTATTCTTTTCCTGTCACTTTGAAATGCATATAAATCTCATGACCCTTGCCAGTTGTATAACCCAGGAAATGTCTTTTTCAAGGACCTGGGAACAATTTCTTTGAAATGTAAACATCAAAGGGGTTGGAACCCCTATCTGCTAATCTCCGTGGGAGGGTAGGAGCCTGTTTTCAATGGGTGACAATTAGTAAACCGATAGGATAATCACAGAGAAAAATATTCAGAAACTCAGGAATAAATCAATGTGCTGGACACATGCCATTGATCAACCCCAGCCTCAAAGTCCTCCAATATTTTTTTCACTAGTTCATTCCAGTGTTTAAAAGTTCTCCCGTCTTGTTACAGTGGAGTTCAGCTTGCTTTCTTATTGCAATCTTCTTGAATTAAAAAGTCTTCTTTGCCTGTTTAACTTTATCTGGAACAATTTTTGCTTTGATTTGGGAATGGGTATGGGTTTTCCTTTTCTTTCTGCAGTGCCTTAACCAGCGGTTCTACTCAAAGGCTAACACATTGACTGATTAATTATCTTGACCAGTGCTTTGTAACAAGCCGTCTTCACTATAGCAAAGGTAGTGCAGCAGTGAATAAAACGTCCCTGGAATCCTTTGGACTGAATATATTTCTGATACATAGAATGCCTATGCCTCAGTGTTTTCTCACCATTGTTCCCAGTGACACAATTGAGAATAATTTTGCTTTTTTGAGCAACTTTTTGCCTTCTGGACCTCTTATAGGTCTTTGTTATGAGGGGAGGGACACTTTTACCCAAGAATATATTAAAGGCACTACCAAAAAATTATTCATTAAACTTAGTTCTTTTGAGTTCCTTATGTCATTAAAACAGCACACAAAAAAGGAGTTTGTATACTGGCAGGGATAGCAGACCATAATTTTTTATGAGAATATGGAGTTGTTGCTGTGCAATGAGGATAGAAGGAAATATGTCTAGAGCTAAAACAATTCCTTGGGTTACCTCAGTGCTTCCATTAAATGAAAATCTTAAATGGCAATTGCATAAGACACAATGTGACAAAGCAATTGGTAACCAAAGGTTTGGAACCTTCAGGCATGAAAGTATAATTTGTCACACTGGGAAAGTACTCTGGACTAGTAAACTGCTGACACAAGTTGAGGGAAATCTTATAGGGGCAGTAAAAGATGAATATAAAGAAAATCAGCTGTGGCCAGACTCAGGACCCACTAAAAAAGCAGAGCTAAAGCTTGAGTAGGTACTCTCCATCATCCTGTAATTTGTTGATTTTGTTTGTGTTTAAAAAAAAAAAAAAAAAAAAAAAAAAAAAAAATTGGCCATCCCTTAAAAAGGGATATTCCATAAATAACATTAAGGGATATACCATAAATAACATTAAGTAAACTATGAATTTAATTTAGAGCCTGAGGGGGTTCTGAGCAATGTAAGGTAAAGATAGGAGTATTCAAAGAAAAGCCTTGCCCAAATACTTGGAATGGTTCAGTTAATTATGGTTAATTTCCAAGTACCAATCTCTGTATCTCTGTGTCTGAGGACTTGTTCTGACAGCACAGAAGGCTGCTCTCTGTGCATTGACAGAAGGCTGCTCTCTGTGCATTGTGAGTGCTGGGAGTGAATGCGTTATGGAATTCACACCACTCTAGGAGCAGTCTTCAAATAATCATCTTGGGAAATAATACATAAATATACCAGCTCCTGTGCCTCTCAAGTGAGATTATGAAGTGTGACTTTGTGTGATTTTCCAGTTTCTCAATGGGATTAAGTTCCAGGTATCCAATGTGATAGCTGATTATAACGCATCCTTTATGACTGCCTTTTCTTCCCTATCATTTTTCCACATCTCCAACAATGACATTTGAAATTCAAACCAATTATTTGCATTCAAACACTTATTTTAATATCTTCTTCTAGAAGAAGAAAAAAAAAACACAACACACATACACACACACAAAAACACACACACACTGTAATCTCTGACCATTGACTACCAAAAGAGGGGATAATTTCTAAATCCTCATGTTATAGACAGTGGTAGTCATCTGTATAATTTGTTTTAAGATACTGATTGAATAGCATTTCAAGAAAAAATTGAATTTACTTGTCTTTCTTTTAGTTCATTAATATATGTAATGAATGTATGGTTTATAAGTAAATTTATGCAAATGTTATCTCCTATAAAATAAAACCCTTGATTGCATATTTGATTTCAGTTACCCAGATAAATTTCAGAAATGTCTCCTCAAAAATAAACATTAGCAAAAAATTTTTTGATAGCTTTTGTAGGATCATCTTCAAGTTAAAGGAAGTTTAAACATCATGCAGCATTTGTTGTAAACATTGCCTTTACTTTAAATCCAAACTGTAACTCAGACTCAAGGGAGAATATTTTCTACTTATTATTTCTATAACATTTAAAAAATTAAAATTGGCTGGGCGCAGTGGCTCAAGCCTGTAATCCCAGCACTTTGGGAGGCTGAGGCGGGCGGATCACGAGGTCAGGAGATTGAGACCATCCTGGCTAACATGGTGAAACCCCATCTCTACTAAAAATACAAAAAATTAGCCAGGCGTGGTGGTGGGTGCCTGCAGTCCCAGCTACTGGGGAGACTGAGGCAGAAGAATGGTGTGAACCCGGGAGGCAGAGCTTGCAGTGAGCCGAGATTGAGCCACTGCACTCCAGCCTGGGCGACAGAGTGAGACTCCGTCTCCCGGAAAAAAAAAAAAAAAAAAAAAAATTAAAATTGACAAATGATTGAGTTCAAATTTTTAAATTTGGCCAGCATGTGATTAAAAATATGAAACTATGATTTCTTGTTTTCTAACACAAGCTGAAATTTGTAGTTCAAATATGAATGAAATAAACAGCTCAAATCAGTTATCTGAGAAATGCTGATGTATGGAATGAAAGTGTATTATTTTGTTATGATAATGCTTTCCTTGTATTTCTATCAATATAAAAATAAAGCACACTTCACTGATTGCATTAACATGTCTCTGGCTTTTGATAGTGACAGGAGACAGACAAATTCCTAGGTAGACAAGAATGGGTCCCCAGTGAAACTCGATCTTGAAGCCAAGGGTAGTTTACACCCTGAAAACTGAGGTGACAGTTCCAGATACAGTCCATAACTTGAGTGAGAAGTTCCATGCCCATCTTACTCACTCTAGATTGGTTCCTTCTGAATGAAGCCTTGTAATCAATCAAATGGTGCTTTTTCCAAGACTAACCATGGACCAATCAGCACACACTCCCTTATTATAAGCCCATAAAAACCCTGAATTCAGCCTCACAAACAACTTTTGAGTACCCTCTTGATTCTGAGAGCTTTCTTTCTGTCACCCAATAAAATTCTACTCTGCTTTACTGTAAAGGTAAACTGAGGCTGGAGCCAAACCGGGAACGAAGACACAAGGCAAATGGCAGTGAGAATAGCTTTTATTAGGGCTTGCGGGTGAGGTTCCTCAGTCCAAAGGCCTGGGCCGAGGAAGTCGCGCTGAGGGTGGAGGGTAAGGACTTTTTGTAGAGGTAGGGAAGCTGGTTGTGCAAACAGGGCCTGGGGGGGGTCTTGAAACTACTAGGGCAGGAGTTGAGTAAGGGTCATGAGGAAGGGGTCTTTGGAAACTGTCAACCGAAACTGCTGTTTACTAACTTGTGGAATGCAGGTGAGCTGCAGGTCATGGGGGAGTGTGGTTGCCCAACCAGAACTCTGACTCATGTAAGTCTGCGGGTGTGTACAAGGGTGAAGGGAGTCTAACAAAAGGCCTGCTACTCCGGGTAACACCGCCATGTTGGGTCTAGATTCCTGCCTAACACTTACTCACTCCTTTGTGTCCATGTGCCTTATTCCTCTTAGTCACAGGACAAGAACCCAAAACTCACCAAACTGTGGGAGCAGAAGATCTGTAACACTCCTGCTTGCTGAGCTGCTGGCAGTGGGAGTAAAAGAGCTGAAATATTTCCTATTGCTTGTCAAACAACAAGAGAGAAGAAGCTGCTGCGAGCCATTTTTTGTCATTCTCCAAACTAAGGGAGTGAAAAAGCCATATAATTTATATTTGATAAATTATTATTTCATGATAATTTCTTATATAGAAAAAATCATTAAAAATCACTGTATTGATTTTTTATTCAAAGTGCATCTTTCTTTCACTTTATATTTTTATTATTCTATCATAAGTAATATTATAGACATTAGACATGAGAATGTATAAACTTGAAATGTAGATATTCTCATTATATTATTTTGCTAATAAATTCAGTATGTTAATAAATGATACACAAAGCCAAAATAAACCCCAAACAAAAAGTACCAGAATTTTGTTCCAAAGGGTAAATAAAATATACATGTACATTTTACTAATTTTATTATCCAAATATAAAAGCATTTGTTTAATACAAAATAAATCCACAACTATATATTAATATCTTATAAAAGGATAGATATTGACTTGTCCATGACTGGATGCATAAATATCAAATTACCACTGCCATATTCAACACATAGTGAGGTGAACATTTAGAACCATTTTTAAAATGATTTTTCACTATTCAGTTTAAATTTTCAAGATTAAATGTTACCAGATGTCTAATAGCAGGGATATGCTTGTTTGATATAGTGGGTATAATGAATATTTATTATAGGCCTAAATATTTATATCATCTGTGAAATTCTAGAAAAACATGTCATTTATTTTATATAAACATTTTAGAGAGTACTAGGAATCTTCTTTTCATCAATATTAGTGTAATTTTCTAGCAAGTCTCAGAGACCTGCTAGAAATGAAAAACTTTATTGTGGCCCTTATGTACTTTTCTCCCATGACCTTTAGAGACCTCTCTGATTATTAGCATAACATTTTCTCACCTCTTAGGTCTCCATTTATGCTTCAATGGCCTCATTTACATTTGACTTACTCACTCAGCAATACTGAAGAGCTTCATAGAAAGAAAACAGACTGTATATGGACAGAAAAACTAAGCAATAGTTCTGGCTTTGTCTGTGTGTGGGAAGGAGTGTTTAATATCTCTATTTGCATTCATATCAACATCCTTCTGAGACTTAACCTCTCTTCTTTTATTCACTGTTTATGTTAGCCTACATTTCTCATAATTTTTATTTCCCAATCTTCTTCTTTTTCAAATAGGAGTAAAGTCTCTCATTAGTTTTATTTGTTTTCCTTTCTTTCTAAATCTTTTATTACATTCAAGCAGTATTTATTGTTATAACAGAATATCATTGGAATCATTTTGCTAACATCTTAAACTGACTGTCAGGCTCATCAAGTCACCAGAATATAGTATTATTTTCAATAACAAAAACTGCAATTACTTTTGCACCAAGCTATAATTAAATATTAATTATACTCAGGAAAGACCAAGCAATTTACTTATTTGGGTCTGCAAACACTTGAAGGTACTATAGAAAGTTACATCATTAATGCTGAAATCATTTCAGATAACTTCAGACTGCCTCCTGGCGGTTATTTCATGTTTTGTCCTTCACAAAAGTTTTAATTAGATGGATGAAAGTTGGTTCACAAATCATAAACAAAGAAAAAGAAGTCAGCATGAATTTTTACAGAAATTAGGGCAGAATGATTCAGATTGGAAAAGGAAATAAATAACTAAAAGATGCATTTTAGATTAAAAATAATTTTAATGTAACTGAATTGAGGTGTGCATATATACCTTGAAAACTGTCTCATGAAAATAGATCTAAAGGCAAATCCTGAATAACAGCAGGGTCCCAAGTATAATGAAAAAGTCAATGAGAAAAATAATTATAACTGTAAATCCACTAGTTTATAGTAGGTTTAAAGAAATATTTCTTTCACAAAAGCAAGAGTGAACTGCTTTTTTTTTTTTTTTTTTTTTTTTAAACCTGGTAGGCTATGACTTAGAGAAAGCTCATTAAGCTGTTTTATGCTGTTTTATTTTTTCTGTGTCCCTGCCTCAGTTGGATGATAATTTAATTATGACTATGATGATTTATGACATCAATAGATACATATTAAAAGTAAATTTGCTTCTTTTAAAGTGTAATTTGTAAAATTGATTTGTTTGATGGTGGGTGATAAATACACAGATTATTTAATAGATGTGTTTACCTATTGAAAATTCAAGTAAATATTGTATTTCATGTGCTAGAAAACTGATAGGTATAGGGAATAATGATAAGGAAGTTAATATTTTGCCTACCACAATTGTTCAGTTTAACTTCTTTCTTTCTTTCTTTCTTTTGCAAAGGTATTGCTAGCTTATGTCAACTGATTCTGATGGTCAAATATTTTTATAAATACCTTCAGGAGAATTTCATAATGATCTTAAAAATGACAAAGAAAAAGGTACTATAACAAGATTTTAAAATAAATAAGTCTTGAATTCTGATATGACATGGCATCAAAATCTTGTACTATTTCAACCTTTGACTGAGTGGTTACCTTAGGGATTAAGGCATATGATCTTTTCAAAATAAAATCAATTGTCATCAGAAGATCTATTTTGCATATTTCTTTTAGAACATTTCAGTTTTCATAAGTAAAATATGCAGGTGAAGTGTATAAATAATAAAACTAGAGACAGTAAAATCCAAGCCTTTCTATTTTCCTAGCGGTAAAAAACAGAAATCACTATAATATAGAAATTTAGCCACATCTGTAAAATTCCAGGAAAGCAACTAAAGTTACTTTAAAAAGTTTAATTTATTTAATTATCATAGTTATTTAAAACATTTGACATTTTTCTTATAATTTAGGTGATTAATATGTATTTGTTCTTATAAACTCTGATTGGCTTAGAAATGAGTTATGGGGACTGCTTTTTTTTCCTTACAGTTGATTTTATTTACTTGATTTGTTTTATCTCATTTAAAACACTAGAGGATGGAAAGACACAAGGAAATTATGCCTGGGAATGTGTTTGTTTAGAAATAAAAATATAATCAGTAACTTTAGACATGGTGATCTTAACACTTTGTGACACAATAAGAAATATATATTTGGTCCTTTCCCCCATTTCTTGACACAGACCTCCTAAAACCTTTGTAATTTTCTGAGTAAGGGCATAATAGGTGCATCCTACACAAAGGTCCTGAATCCCTTTGAGCTTCCTGTGTGATAGGAATGTCTTTTATCCTAATGAGGTAACTCCTGGTGGGCTCTTGGATAACTCAAGATGGCAGTTAGACACTAGAAGGACCAAGCCTTTCATAGCAGCAGGAGGCAGACAAATCTTAGGTAGACAGAGGCAGGTCCCCAGTGGAACTATAGCTTCAAGCCAAAAACAGCCTGAAGCCTGAAAGCCCAGGCTGCTGGTTCCAGATGAAACCCATGACCAAAAGTGAAAATTTCTATTTCTGTTTGCCCGCTCTTTCCTGATTGGTTCTTTCTGAAAAATGCTTTTCAACCAATTGAATGTTGCATTTCCCAATGCTACCTATGGCTGACACCTCCCGCATTCTCTGGCTATAAAAACCTCAGACTCAGTCGCACTTTGGAGAGGCTACCTGACTTTTGGTAGGGGATGCCCAACTCAGGTCCACCTCTCCACTGAGATCTGTTTCATCACTCAGTAAAACTCTTCATCTTGCTCACCTGCCAGATGTCAGCTTAACCTAATTCCTCTTGAATGTGGGACAAGAACTCAGGCCCCTCCAAACAGCAAGTGTGAAGAGAGCTATAACCCTGTACCACTCCCCTCTCACTCGCTGAGCAATGGGAGATTGAGCCACTGGGCACCACACACCCTCATTTATAAGGCTCCAGATAGCAGGACTGAAAGAGCTGTTAGCAATCTGTAACACCTGTCTTGGGGCTTCAGGGTGGCGGGCATCCTGGAGGTTTTCAGGCTTAGAACTTTTATCCCCAGCACCATTCTCTAGGGAGGAGTGATAGCCTGAAGATTGAATTGATAATCCATCATGCTTATGTGATAAAGCCATCATAAAAATCCCAAAGCATGGGATTTGGAAAGCTTCTGTATTGGTGAATGCATCTACATGCTGGGTGGTGGCATATCCCAACTACAAAAGAACAGAAGCTCCTGTGTTTGGGAATTTTGGACCTCATGCTATGTACCTTTTCATCTGAATGTCATTTATATCTTTTTATAATGTCCCTTATGATAAGCTGGCAAACATAAGTAATGTATTTCCCTGAGTTTTATGAGCTATTATAGTAAATTATCAAAAATGACGAGAGGATTGTTGGAAACCCCAACTTATAGCCAAGTCTGAAAAAAGTGTGAGTGTCCTAGTCAACCATTTCTAGTGACTAGAATCTGAAGTGGGAGAAGTAATGTGGCACTATGGAATCTACACTGACTCTGGGTGGTTAGTGGCAGAATTGAAATAAATTGTAGGACACCAGCTGGTATCCACAGAAAAAAATTGGAGAATTGCATGGTGCAGAAAACTCACACATTAGAAGTACTGAAAATAGATAAACAGTTGTAATTACACATTCTTTAAGTTTGAAAGTTAAGGTTATCTGTTTTCAAGTGGTTTACTCATGACTATGTTTTCAATAGTTCTTTAAAAATGAGTGAAGACCAGGCAGGAGGGTGCATCATTAAAAACAATAATTGGCAGTATTTTTAAGAACTGTTAGAAATGTAAGAACATCCCAGGAAAATGTACTTGCAAAATAATATGTATACATTTTTTTTTTCTCCTTTATAAATAAGAAATCTGGTTGCATTATTTAAAATTCAGATGAACTAATTTTATTTTAAAATGCAATAAATGGAAAGATTATAGCCTTGATTACATCTTATGTAAACAATAAAATAAAGAGGAATAGAGGAATTAAAGGATGAAAAGAGCACATTGGATATTCTCCAGGATAAACCAAAGTTAGGGTACAAAGAAACCTTTAATACATTTTTACATTTTTAAATTAAAAATGATTAAAAATTTTAAAATATTAAAATTATACAAATTATCTTTTCTGATCACAATGAAATGAAACTAGTAGTTAATATTAGAAGAGGAATTAAAACATGCATAAATATGTGGAAATTAAACAACACTCTCTTAAATATCCAATGGGCCAAAAATAAAGCACAATAAAGATTAGAAAAAATTTTATTGAGACAAATGAAAATTTAAAATAACATATGAAAATTTATGAAATGCAATTAAGAAGGGAATTAATGCCTCTTAAATACTTACATTGAATAAAAAGAAGGATCTCCAGTCAAAAATCAAACTTTATACCTGAAGAAACTAGATAAAGAACAAACTACAAAGCTAGTAGAAGAAAAAAAAAAATAAAGATTAGAACAGAGACAAATAATCTAGAGAAGAGAAAAACAATAAAGAAAAATCAATAGCATCAAGAATTGATTTTTTGAAAAGACATGGAGAAACTTTTAGTTAGATTGTCTAAGAATAAAAGATGACAAAGATAATTAAAATCAGAAATGAAAGTGGTAATACTACCACTAATTATACAGATATAAAAAGGATTATATGATATCACTATGAACAACCAAAAAACCACATAGCCTACATGAAATAACCAAGTTCCTAGAAACACACAAACTAACAATATAAAATCATGAAGAAATAGAAAATCTGAATAGACCTACAACTAGTAAAGGAGAACCGATCAATAATCAAAAATTTCTCAACAAAGAAAACTCAGGACAAGATTGCTTCACTGGTGCATTCTACCAAACATTTGAAGAAAAAATAATGTCAATTACCAAATTCTGAACATATTGAAGAACAGGAATACTTTTTAATGCCTTCTGTGTAGTCACTATTACCATGATATCAAAGCAAGACAAAACACTACAAGAGAAGAAAACTATTGACCAGTATCCTGGATGAATATCATTGCAAAAATTCTCAAAAAAAAAAAAAAAAATACTAGCAAAGGGAATTCAATAGCACATTAAAAGAATTATACACCATGACCCAGTGGGATTTTTTCCTAGTATGCAAGGATGGTTCAAAATACAAAAATTGATCAATGTAATACATAACGTTAACAGAATGAAGGGGAAAAAAACACATAATCATCCAAACACATAGAAAGTATTTGGCAAAATCCAACACCCTTTTATGACAAACACATTCAACAAACTAGGAATAGAAGGAAACTATCTCAATGTAATATAGAACTTGCAAAAAATCCACACTTAACATCATACTCAATGGCGAAAAACTGAAAGCTTTTCTTCTGAGATTAAGAAGAAGAGAATAATACATGCTTTTGCAGCTTTTATTCAACATAGTACTGGAAACCTTAGCCAGAGCAATTAGGAAAGGAAAAGAAATGAAAGGCATCCAAATTGGAAAGCAAAAAGTAAATATACCTTTGTTCATAAATGACAGCATCTTCTATGTAGAAAACCCTAAATATTCTACAAGAAAGCTAAAAACTAATAAAGCTCAGCAAAGTTGCAGGATACAATAAACAACATATAAAGTCAATTATGTTCCTATATGCTGAAGAATTAGAAAAAGTAGCGAAGAAAACAGCTTCATTTACAATAACATTAAAAAGAAAAAGATACTTATATACTTAGCCAAGGAGGTAAAAGAATTGCCTCCTGAAAACTACAAAATGTTGCTGAAAGTTATTAAAGCAGACACAAATAAATAGAAAGATAATTCATATTTATGGATGGCAAGAATTCCTTGTTAAGATCTCAACATTATTCAGTGATGTAAACATTAAATGCTATCCCTACCAAAATCCCAATGGTGTTATTTTTGTAGAAAATTAATAATTGTAAAATTCACATGGAATTTCAAAAACACCACAAATACCCAATACAATCTTGAAAGCTGTCAAATATCATTGAAGCTTTGAAAAATATAAATAAAAACCACAACGACATTCCACTTCACACCTATTACAACGAATATTATCAACAACAGAAAAAAGGATGTGAAGAAATTTGAACCTGTGTACATTTCTGGTGAGAATGTAAAATAGTGCAGCTGCTGTGGAACACAATGGCAGTTCCTCAAAAAATTAAAAACGAAATTGTCACGTGATTTTGCAATTCTACTCTTGGGCATACAGCCAAAAGAACTGAAAGCAGAAACTTAAACAGATACTTGTACATTGATGTTTATAGCAGCATTAGTCACAATAGCTCAAGGTGAAAGGGACTCAAGTGTCCATTGATGAATAAACAAAATGTAATATATATGTATAATGGAATATTATTCAGCTTTAAAAAGGGATGATATTCTTATTCATGCCACAACATGAAAGAATCTTTAAAATATTCTAAGTAAAATAAGCCAGATAAAAAAGGAAAAATACTGTATGATTCCACTTATATTAGGTACATAAAGTAGTCAAACTTAGAAAGACAGAAAGTAAAAATGATGGTTGTCAGGAGCTGTGGGAAGGGGAGAATGGAGCGTTACATTGTTTAATGTGTACTGAGTTTCAGTTTTGCAAGACAAAAAGAGTTATGAAGATGGATGGTGGTAATGGTTGCAGAACAATGTGAATGAACTTAATGTCAGTGAAATGTACAATTAAAAATGGTCAAAGAAGTACATGTTATGCATATTTTACCACCCTAAAATTATTTTTAGAAAGAAAGAAAAGGGATAAAATGAAGATAAAGTAAAATTATAATTTGTGAAGAAAAAGGGAGAGACCAGTGAATAGAACTACAAAATGAAAAAGCAAAATGAAATTAAAGAAGGGATAAGTGATAGGAGAGAGCATGAGTTAGGATTCATATAGAAACAAATTACAGAGAACAAAAAACCAGGGATTTAAATAAATATTTTCTCCCAGTTGTTAAAGGCCACAGGTAACAAATCTAGGACTAAGAAATTATGTCATAGCACACTCAGGCACCCATGCTCCTTCCAGCTTTCAGCTTTAGCATCTCTATGTGTGGCTCTACTACTCAGCATCCAAGATGAGTTCCAGAAATTACACACTCCAAGCAACAGTACCAATAAATGGAAGAAGAAAGGGACAATGTGCCCCAAATATCACTTCAGAATATTTCTCAGAAGGGTTACACAACTTCCACTTACAATGATTTGGTTGAAACTTAAACACATGAGCATATCCATCTACAAAGGATACTGGCAAAGGTACTTTTTTATTCTAGTTGATCATGTGCTTACCTAAAGTTTTTATTACTTTGGAAAACAGAAAAAGCTATAAATTACCCAGTCTGTGGTATTCTGTTACAGAGATACTAAAGCAAGTACATACTATGCAATACATGGGTAATTCTTATACAAAAATTATAAAACATACTAAAATTTTAAAAAACAAAACCTATTTATTATTAATCTGAAATTCAAAATTTACTGAGTGCTCTTTATTTTATCTGGCAACCCAATCTATACTTCTTCAATCCATAATTGTTTATATTATTATTTATAGATGGTCTGTCTTTCCTACTAAAAGGTAAATTTCCTGAGGACTAGATCAATATAATATTTCTTGGGTAAGCTAAATTTAGTAAATATTTATTGAATAAATAAAGTTGCACCTCTTTTTTGCCACTTTTTAGCATTGCTCAGAAGATTTTAGACAATCTAAGACAATATAACAGAATAAAATAAAAAATACTAGAGTCGATGTTCATAATCTATGAGAGAAAAATACAATTGAAAATAACATTATGTAGAAAACCAAGGCATTCAAAAATATTCAAAATTTAATATATCACTTGCATTGATCACTGACAAAATAACAGTTAAAATTTATTGGATGTTTAGTCATCTTTTAATTTACTTCAACTTACTCACTTCTCCAAGTTCTTGATTTTCAAATAAAATGTGCTCAAATGCTTCTATTAAGGATTTCAAATGTAAAATGGTCACACTTTTCCCTCAAAGGCTTTCCTCTATTTCCTGTTTCTTTTAAGTTTTCTGTAGTAAGATATTGAAAAGCGTTTCTACAAAATTTTGGTGAAGAGCATTTTAGTAAATTTTGATTATTTTATTTTACTAAGCAAAGGTTATTTAAAAATAACTCAATATACTTAATGGAATAATAGCAATGTACATGGACTGAATTTTTCTTTTAAAGTTATAAATTGAACCACCTAATTAAATTCTATTTTCATACTGTATAAATGTCAGTGAAAATTATACAGGGCTATCAACTTTTTATCTCTGCCAATTTTTATATTTTCTATTAATTTCATTTCAATTTATGCTAATTGCATAAAATGCAACTTCAGTAGAAATCTACAGTGTGCTCATGTATTAGAAGAAAATTATTACAAAGATATGCCTTTATCTTAATTTTATGTATTAACATAAGTTCCCTAAAACTCCAAGAGTATTTATTAATATTGAACAAATATCTTAAAAATCTATGTGAAACAACAAATAAGAAACAATGACAAAGGATTTTAAACAGGAGAGTAATTAACATACTGGCACAATATGACTTACCAAGTAATTGTAAAGGTGTAATAATAATAAAGTTGTATAGGTACAGAATAGATAGATTAATGAAATCAAATAGAAATCTCAGAAAGCAAGGTTAGCACTTACATGAGACAAAGAAAATATGTAATCATCTATGACATTTTTTAGAAAAATAGTTAGGAGAGCAATAACTATTTATATTTTCTAGTAGGCCCTGCGTACTTCCCTTGACTAATGCAGAAGTAATATTGAGTATCTAGAAAATGTCATTAGACTGATGAGTGATGTTCTGTAAGGAATCATAAAGTTCTGTGTTGGGGATCAAGAGTACAGGAGGATGGGGAATATGAGAGAGAGATCTTTGTATCTTCTTTTAGTGGAAACACTTAAGAGTAAGGGGCTAAATAAATAGGATGCTTAATGAAGTTCCATGATTGAAAGGAGAAATCTTAAGGAGATTTAGGGTAAAGCTCGTCATTGTTCATCAAGCTTTCTGGGTTTGATGACCGTATCTTTGAAAACAATATAAAGATTGGGTCATGAAGACACCAAAGTTCAAGTTATATTACATTATTTAAAATATGATTGTTTAAACAGGCATTTTTTTCCAATAGTTGCAGAAAATCAAGCGTTTCTCAGGTTGTTAAAGACACTGGATAATTCTGAGGAAAAAATATGTATTCAAATTTCAGTGTAACACCATCAACAAACACAATTCCCAGAAAAGCTTGAAAGTTAAATAAGGAATATAAAGATACAAAGTCAGAAGTAAACGCACAAGTGAATATTTAAGAGTTATAAGAATTTTTTTTCCTGAGCATCAGCAAAACATATAAGGTGGATATAGAAGTGGTTGATATATTCAACTAGCTAAAAATTTAAAATGGTAGTTGTATTAGTTTTTTTGTGTTGCCATAAAAAACCTCTTCAGCCTGGGTAATTTTCAAAGAAAATAAATTTATTTGACTCACCCTTCTGCAGACTGTACAAGCTGCATGGTGTTAGCATCTGCTTCTGATGAGGGCCTCAGGAAGCTTACAGTCATGGTGGAAGGTCAAGTGGGAGGAGACATATCACATGGAGATAGATGTATCAAGAAGGAGAGGGAGGAGGTGCAAGACTCGTAAATAATCAGATCTCATGTAAACTCATAGAATGAGAACCCACTCACTACTGTTAAATAAACACCAAGCCACTCATGAAGGATCCTCTCATGTGATCCAAACACCTTCCACTAGGCCTAACACCAACACTGGAAGTCATATTTCAATATGAAATTTGAAGGGGACAAAATATCCAAATGATATCAGTGGTATTAAAAATATATGAATTCCAAAATTGAAGACAAATAATACACTAGAGACCATAGTTTAGAACATATAAATCTAACATTAAATACGTAACAAATAATCTCAATGTATTGAAAAACAAACAAGACTGTATGCCCTAATATTCAATTTGGTCTGAGAAAGAATAATAATTTTATAAAAGAAAAAATACAAATAGCCATTATACGTACAACCTTTTGGTAAACAAAAATAAGTCATTTTAAGAAAGAAATAAATGATCAAAACATAAAAGTTAGAAAAGATGAAAAGTTCACAACTCTGAGCATTCTTTGTTAACATATATGTTAACATAGAATGTTATCTGACCGTTCTCTTTATGGTTGAATGAGATAAGTTTGAGAAACTGGTATTACATTTTGTACATCTTGTCAAATTGCAGTTACAATTGCTAATTATGTTATATCCAGGAGCACAAAATGTTTCAGACAACATGTTGTTTGTAGTAGTGAATAAGTGTACCCTAGTGCATATATGTATGCCCTGATGAAAGATGAATACACACACACAAACAAACACACACAAACACCTTTATCAGTGTGTTGTTTATTATAGTGAAACCTTGGAAGCATCCTGAATTTTCTGGAACAGATAAATTGTAATTTGTTATATGCATGAGACCACAGGTTTCACTAGCCTAAAATCTTTGTTAACATCTGGTCATGATTTCTTTAACCAAACTAGAAAAATTAAAATTAACAGGTTACATTTGGAGTGTACATTATGCCTTCTCTTCCACCAGTGTTTCTTACTTCAAACCATAGCATGTTTTTCTAATACAATTTAGTTTTCCCTATGCCTCAGTTTTCCTCAAAGCAATGATTTCCCAGCTCCTTGAGACTTCTGTGTCTAAATCTCACAATTTCAGTCACGTCGTATGTGTTAACCTTTGGGTAACTAAAAGGCCGATTACAGTAATTTTATCTGAAAGAAATTGCCTATTCTTAACAACAAATTAATTGTTGTGCTTTATAAGAAAATGCTGAAAACTTTAATATTTCTATGCCTTCATCTCATTTCCACAGTGTTTGTTGATATTTCAGAACCGTAAGAACTGTATTTTTTTTTTTTTTTTTTACCCAAAACCCTATCTTTACATACTAAGTGCTTTCTGCTACCAAATAATCTTGGATATGAGGAGATGATAGTGGTTTATTGTCCTCATGAGGTCTGGATATAAGCATACCTTTAAGGATATATACTGAGTTAATATTTTCCCAACTGAAAATCTCTTCATTTCTAATATTCAGCATCATTCTTAGATCTGAGATAGTTGCCTTGCCCTTAGCCTTGTGCTTAAAATTTTCTCTCTCTCTTTCTTTCTATTTCTCTCTCTGTCTCTCTCTGTCCCTCTCTCTCTCTCTGTCCCTCTCTCTCTCTCTCTCCCTCTCTCTCTCTCGCTCTCTCTCACACACGCATACACACACAATTAAAAAAGCACAGGACTTCAGGACTTCTACTTTTCTACCACATGTAAAGAGGATGGATGTTATCACTCCCAACCTTACAACAAGAGAAAAGCTAAACAAAATAAAAATCAATGACGTTTCTTGGAACTACCAGACAATTCAAGTCACAGGGAAGACCAGTACCCTGGAAACTGGAGATACAAACAGTTTAGAGAGACAGAGCTGAGGAGAGCTTACATGGAGCGGAAACCAATGGAACCATGAAGTGACAGAAAAGCTTGAATAGTAATTTTGATGAATTGTTGAAGATAAGTGTAGACTAGAATAAAAGAAAGAAATGCCTAGGAACCACAGTCTTGTATGTGTGTAGTGTTGCGGGCTGGATAGAGAAAGGAACTTTTGTGGAGTTTTTGCTTTAGGAACCATACCAGGGCCTCAGAGTGAAAAGCCAAGCAATATACTCTAATACTTTTGGCACGGTCAGGGGAACATAACCACTTTGAAATGTGGCAAATTTTCTCCATAACAAAGACTTACTCTGCAGGAAGAAAATCTCTATCAGAGCCTTATGGATCTGAGAGAACAGCACTCAGCCAGTATCATCCCTATAGCCTTCATGTTTCATCTGGCAGTTAAAAAAAAACACTTGTAAGGGTAACAGGTCTTCTAAAAGACTGAGAGTTAAACAAATGATTATAAAACACTTGCCCTCCCCATACCACCACATCAACAGGGCTCCAGTGTTATAGCAATGGATTTGCAAGGTGCAGACTGCACTAAAGGAGTTCTAAAGAAAATTCAAAGACAACAGAGTAGAGGAAGTATCTAAGACATAAGAAAAGACCAAACTTCTGCCACCTACAGCCACAGTAAACACTAAACACAGCCCAAGCCCTAGTCAGGTTAGCATAAAATTTCACACTGAACACCTACTTTTACTTGGTTTCTATTCCCTGATAAACCACGTACAGCTTTCAACAAAAAAATTACAAGGCAAGCTAAACCGCAAGCAGAAACATAGTCTGAATAGAAGAATTGGAAATACCCCATAATAAGTTACTGGACTATATGTAATATTGTATAGTTTTATTTAATAGTAGACTTAGATTGCTTGTACATGCATGTTTCACATTCTAGGGGCAACGAGTAAAAAACGATTTAAAAAGAGGTATAACTGATATGCTAAGAAGAAGAGAAAATGGAATAAGAAAATGGTTGGTTAAAACTGAAAAAACAGTTTGCGTGAAAATAAAAGAGAAGGAGGAAATGAGAATAAGATAATAAAATAAAGCAGGAACAAGTACAGCAAATACAAATCAATTATAAACATGGTTGATATTAATCCAGCTATACAAATGATCATTCTAAATGTGTGTACTCTAAATATATGAGCTAAAATTGATGGAATGGGTAAAATAAAACAATACATGACCCAACTATATCTTGAAGATTTACAAGTTGTTATTTATTAAATATTAAAGAAATAAAACGTTGATATTTTCTAGTGTCATGTAGTTATGGAAGTTCAGCCAATGTTATTATTTTAAAGTCATTCATATTCACTTGTAACTACTTTAGCTCCATAAAAAATAAATGTATTTTCAGTTCATGTAAGAGTATTGCAGGCCCAATGTCTCAATCTTTTATATTTATGGATATTATATATGAATCTCATATATGAATATATAGACAATTATATATGTGCATAAAATATTACATAATATTTATTTGTGGTACAAACATAGTTAATATAGTAAATATTACTTATGCACACACATATAATATTTATTATATTTAGTATGTTATTAAGATATTAAGATATATATCTTCTCAATAATATCTACAATGTATCAATACAATAGAATTGTTACATAATAGTAAAATAGTACAGTAGAGCTTGTCATACAAACTCTGAAGTTTTATAACATATATTTTGAGGGAAATAGTCTTTATGCATTTCATTCATTCATGTGTATAGTTTCTGAAATATCAGGAGGTTTATAGTATTTTATGGTGAAAGATTCCCTGACTGCCATGTAAAGATTTCAGTGAACTGTGCTGAGAAAGTATGTCAAATTGATAAAGAGAGAGCCACTGACTAGACTAGACAAGGCCCCATATCCATGGCTTCACAAGGACTGAGATAATAGAAGTAGAACCAACTGGGAGGAAATATAGCGCTATTGCAAAAGCTTTATGCTAGCTTGTCATTTTTTTTATATAAGTGTCTTTTCAATATTGAATTTTTCCTATCTGCACCAAAACTTCCTGCTGAAGGAATTCTTACTGTTACAGTAAGAGGTATGTTTAAGTGTTCGTATTAGAGACAATAAATTCCTTCTTCTTCTACGTACTCCTGCATTTTTTTTTTCATTATTATACTTTATGTTCTAGGGTACATGTGCATAACGTGCAGGTTTGTTACATATGTATACTTGTGCCATGTTGCTGTGCTGCACCCATCAACTCATCAGCACCCATCAACTCGTCATTTACATCAGGTATAACTCCCAGTGCAATCCCTCCCCCCTCCCCCCTCCCCATGATAGGCCCCGGTGTGTGATGTTCCCCTTCCCGAGTCCAAGTGATCTCATTGTTCAGTTCCCAACTATGAGTGAGAACATGCGGTGTTTGGTTTTCTGTTCTTGTGATAGTTTGCTAAGAATGATGGTTTCCAGCTGCATCCATGTACCTACAAAGGACGCAAACTCATCCTTTTTTATGGCTCCATAGTATTCCATGGTGTATATGTGCCACATTTTCTTAATCCAGTCTGTCACTGATGGACATTTGGGTTGATTCCAAGTCTTCGCTATTGTGAATAGTGCCGCAATAAACATATGTGTACATGTGTCTTTATAGCAGCATGATTTATAATCCTTTGGGTATATACCCAGTAATGGGATGGCTGGGTCATATGGTATATCTAGTTCTAGATCTTTGAGGAATCACCATATTGTTTTCCATAATGGTTGAACTAGTTTACAATCCCACCAACAGTGTAAAAGTGTTCCTATTTCTCCACATCCTCTCCAGCACCTGTTGTTTCCTGACTTTTTAATGATCGCCATTCTAACTGGTGTGAGATGGTATCTCATTGTGGTTTTGATTTGCATTTCTCTGATGGCCAGTGATGATGAGCATTTTTTCATGTGTCCGTTGGCTGTATGAATGTCTTCTTTTGAGAAATGTCTGTTCATATCCTTTGCCCACTTTTTGATGGGATTGTTTGTTTTTTTCTTGTAAATTTGTTTGAGTTCTTTGTAGGTTCTGGATATTAGCCCTTTGTCAGATGAGTAGATTGCAAAAATTTTCTCCCATTCTGTAGGTTGCCTGTTCACTCTGATGGTAGTTTCTTTTGCTGTGCAGAAGCTCTTTAGTTTAATGAGATCCCATTTGTCAATTTTGGCTTTTGCTGCCATTGCTTTTGGTGTTTTAGACATGAAGTCTTTGCCCATGCCTATGTCCTGAATGGTATTACCTAGGTTTTCTTCTAGGATTTTTATGGTATTAGGTCTAACATTTAAGTCTCTAATCCATCTTGAATTAATTTTCGTATAAGGAGTAAGGAAAGGATCCAGTTTCAGCTTTCAACTTATGGCTAGCCAATTTTCCCAGCACCATTTATTAAATAGGGAATCCTTTCCCCATTTCTTGTTTTTCTCAGGTTTGTCAAAGATCAGATGGCTGTAGATGTGTGGTATTATTTCTGAGGACTCTGTTCTGTTCCATTGGTCTATATCTCTGTTTTGGTACCAGTACCATGCTGTTTTGGTTACTGTAGCCTTGTAGTATAGTTTGAAGTCAGGTAGCGTGATGCCTCCAGCTTTGTTCTTTTGACTTAGGATTGTCTTGGAGATGCGGGCTCTTTTTTGGTTCCATATGAACTTTAAAGCAGTTTTTTTTTTTCCAATTCTGTGAAGAAACTCATTGGTAGCTTGATGGGGATGGCATTGAATCTATAAATTACCTTGGGCAGTATGGCCATTTTCACGATATTGATTCTTCCTATCCATGAGCATGGTATGTTCTTCCATTTGTTTGTGTCCTCTTTGATTTCACTGAGCAGTGGTTTGTAGTTCTCCTTGAAGAGGTCCTTTACATCCCTCATAAGTTGGATTCCTAGGTATTTTATTCTCTTTGAAGCAATTGTGAATGGAAGTTAATTTATGATTTGGCTCTCTGTTTGTCTGTTACTGGTGTATAAGAATGCTTGTGATTTTTGCACATTAATTTTGTATCCTGAGACTTTGCTGAAGTTGCTTATCAGCTTAAGGAGATTTTGGGCTGAGACAATGGGGTTTTCTAAATATACAATCATGTCATCTGCAAACAGGGACAATTTGACTTCTTCTTTTCCTAACTGAATACCCTTGATTTCTTTCTCTTGCCTGATTGCCCTAGCCAGAACTTCCAACACTATATTGAATGGGAGTGGTGAGAGAGGGCATCCCTGTCTTGTGCCAGTTTTCAAAGGGAATTTTTCCAGTTTTTGCCCATTCAATATGATATTGGCTGTGGGTTTGTCATAAATAGCTCTTATTATTTTGAGGTACATTCCATCAATACCGAATTTATTGAGCGTTTTTAGCATGAAAGGCTGTTGAATTTTGTCAAAAGCCTTTTCTGCATCTATTGAAATAATCATGTGGTTCTTGTCTTTGGTTCTGACTCCTGCAGTTTATATATTTTAAACAATCATTTGGCAGGCAGTATTTTTAGTTGTGAACATGTTCTATGTGTCTCATTAGATTGTACTTCTTGACAACAGGGAACATGTGATATTATATTACACATTTAAAAAAATTTATATAAGGCATAGAATATTTCCTTATAAATACTGTAAGACCAATAGATATTTCTTTAGTTGCGCTATTTTTACATACAAATCCTGAAGACATCAGGTAAATTTTTCACTTTTGATAACTGTCAACTAATTAATATTTTTATGAATATTCTTCACAGAGTTCACATGGATTTATAAGAAGTTTTGACTATGTTTTCCCTGAATAAAATGTGTCTCTTTCCCTTTCATTGCCATCTGGGAATAAGATAATAAAGGAAAGCAGTAACAAGTACAGCAAATACAAATCAATTATAAACATGGTTGATATTAATCTAGCTATACAAATGATCATTCTAAATGTGCGTACTCTAAATACATGAACTAAAATTGATGGAGTGAGTAAAATAAAGCAATACATGACCCAACTATATCTTGAACTGCAAATAATTGAAATTGCAATTTCCCTTTCATTGTCATCAATCTTCTGATACAGTCATCTTTACAAATGGCTAACTAAAGGAGATCTGTTTTGAAAGATCAGGAAAAATAAGTATTGTGATTATAGTTTAAAAAAAAATTACAGTGTTTTCAAAATCAATAATCTGCTGTTGCTACCACACAAGAACTACTAATCTTTGAAAAACTTGGGAAAACTTAGTTCACTTGATATTTCTGAGAGCTTCCTGTGCGATATAGGTATTTTTTCTCATTTACATCACACTATTCATTTGTTAGAAATTCACTCTTTTTCCTTTGCATTAACATGAAATACACTTTTCAATCCATATTGTGTATCTTTTGCTATTACAAAGGGAATTGTCAGTGTGAGGAAAGACAGATAAGCTAGAGAGTTATTTTTCAAAGAAAGAAGTGACAATCTTTTGTTCTGGAATGCTATTTGCATTTATGAGTTTTTTATGTGTCTATCAGACCTAGTTAGCAGTATAGTGCTCAACGTTTCAGAATGTGCCTGCATTTTCCATCCTTGATGACCTTTTGACATGGCCTCTATGTGATTTAAAGGAAAGTCTCTCAACCTCTCCATCACCCTAGTGGCTGACATTTATAAATATATGAAAATATAGAAAAAAAAAGTGGAAATTAAGGATTTATGCAGTGAATTATGGAAAAGGAAGACAGTATGAATGAATAAGGTTTAATTGCTTTCAGATCTAAACATTGATTAGGAAGCCTGTAAAACTTTAACAATAACACAACATTAATTGCCTGAAACATACAGATTACTCACCTCTAAATTCACCAGACATTAAAATATTATAATTACATATAATTATAACATAATATATAGTTACATATATTTTACATATATATAGAAAGAGAGATCTATTTACTTTCTTTTTCTCATCTTTGAAAACTGTCGCTCATCAAGGTGATGAAAGGAAGCATACTTTTTTTTTTTTAACTTTTTATCCAAGTTTGTACTTCAATGTTTGGTAGCTTTATTACTGGGAATAAATTTTGCTTACCAGTTCTCTCTTTTCCACCAGACACATTTCAAAAAAGCCATAGGGAGTAGTTTGCATCCTCTGTCCACAGAGGTGGTGGTACTGGTTCTTTGGGAGCTGCGTGACTTGAACTATCTACAGTGGTAGTGGTTTCATAATTGCCCATTTTCAGGAAAAGCATATCATTCTAAGGGTTACTTTGCATTGATTGTACAATGTGGTTTTCCCTTAGCTTGTTCTCTGCTTGTGTGAAAGATGAAGTAAATAATTCTATTCTAGTTTTTCTCCTCATGAATAAAATTGGCACATCCTAATTTCAAATCTATACATATTTGTTTTACTACAAAATTTCAAATACTTATGATAGAATCAAGTATTATAAACTGAAGCAGAATGATCCCTAAGAAGATTTAGGAAATCTTGGTCATGTTCTAGTTTAATCTATATTTTTTTTCCTAAGGACTTTATCCACTAATACCATCCAGTCACCTTGCAAGTTCATTCCATTGTCTAAAACTATGCTCAACATAATCAAACTAGTCAAAACTCCTACATACCATTGCAAATAAATAAAAGCATATACATATTGTGTCTCCTAAAAATTATATATAAACATAGATCAGGGTTTGAAAATATTCAGTTTGATTAAAAGTCCCTACATTTATCTACTCTTATGTGAGACAACTAATTAAGCAATATTTTATTAACATTAACTCCACCCTACCTTATTATACATTACAGTAATAAAAGCAGTAAAGCCAGTATGACTGACAGCCATCATCGTGTGCTGCACTCCATCTTATTTTTAATGTATAAATGGTTATGAAGGCATATCATATAAAATTGTATAAATATTTGATGAAAAATTCATTTAAAAATAATTATTTATTATACAAATATTAGAATGTCACCTTGGACTTCAGTCTCCCAAATTATTTTTTAAATTTATTTTTATTGCATATATTTAAGGCATACATCATGATGTTTTGATATATGTCTATATACTGAAATAATTACTAAAGTTTTACAAGCAAATTACATATCCATTATCTTATGTAGTTACTTTGTTATGTGTGTGGAAAAAGTACTTAAAATCTATTCTCATAGTAGATTTCTAGAATACCATCAAATACTGTTAGCTATAATCCTCATGCTTTAGGTTAGATATTTCAGTTTATTTATTCTACATAACTAAAACTTTATATTCTTTGACCACAGGGGTCTGAATAGCACTTCAGAAAAAGTACCAAAATAGCCTACAGTAGCTTTTGCTACTGAAATTATCTATTTCATTTTAAACTCTCTTATGAACCAAATAATAAAATTAATACAATGAAAAATGTATTATTTTCTATGATTCCTGTTTAAATGCATCACCATAAATAATTGCCCTGCTACTACAAATGAAAATGCACTCTTTTATAGGAAACATCCTTCATTCTCAAGAGATCCAATATTCCATGTTGCAAAAATGCTAGATAAAATTATTTGAAACTTTTCACACCATGGCAACTTTGTTTGGGCCTAGGTGGAAGGATCACTTGAGCCCAGGAGTTTGAGACCAGCCTGGGCATAGCAAGATGTTGTCTCTCCAATAAATAATAAATAAATAAATAAATAAATAAATAAATAAATAAGTTAAAAAAATAAAAGAATGAATGTTAAGCCAATAGAACATAGAACATTTCTCATAAAACATACTTTTGCTCCTTACTTAGGTATGACTGTACATGTATCTATTTTGTTTTACTTAAATGACACTTGATAAATAAAATAGACCTTATTTGGAAGCATTATTACAGAGTATAGTTATGAAATCTGCCCTTTGACAAATGAATAGATCCCGTGTTTTAGGTCTTGTAGCTATTTGTGACTACCTTTTCACTTATAAGCTGGTTGACACATTTGTTCAATTACAGCTACCTTATTTCTAATTGCTAAATGTCACTTTGATTGATTGTTGTCAATTTCTAGCAGTCAGCAACAATACTTCATTGCTTCATGTTACTAATCAGTACATATTTACTTGATTTCTCCAGCCTACCAGAAAGTGGCTGCTTAGAAATTCTATTATCATGAGCCAATCATTATCTAACTCAGTTGATCTGAGACTGAATAAATATCACTTCAAGGTTAGAGATCTAAAGTACGTAGGCTTAAAATTCATATTTTCAAAGCTAACTAAATATTAGACAGTTAGCAAACTTTAGTTGATAAAACATATTCTGAGAAGTGTATTTGTGAGCCTTTGTGTTGAGTCACTTGCTTTCTGTGTATGAATTATTTCTCTACAGGACTTTTTTAGGATTTAATGATATTGTAAATGAAATAGGCTTGACATGTAGTTTGCCATACATTGGGTGCTTAGTAAAACCTATTTTCTTATTTTCTTTCACTAACTGATATTAGTCAGTTTGAATATTTAGACAATAGAGATTTGATATTGAAAATCCAGTGTCTTCAGCAAAGTTAGTTGTAGTATGAGCACAAAGCTGATTCAGAAATTTATCATAGTATCTTCCTTGAAAGAGAGTTATAGCTCTTCAAAGGGCAAGAGGCCTTTATTATTTATTTTAAAGGACACATATTATTGAGTATACATAATAGGTTATAGAACACATTACTTACACACATATGGGTTGAAATGTAGCTTTATAATTTCAAAAAAATTAAAATTAGAATGCATAATAAAATTGAATATCATTTGGCCACTGGAAAATACATACAACTCTAAAGCAGTGAATTCTAGATCCCCTACCACTGAAAAATTATTTATATCAAAAGAAAATATTAGGTGAAAAAGTCCCGAAATGCTTCACCTATATTAAAATGAACCAGTAATTAAAAATAATCCTCCTTTTTGGTGCATAAAATTATTAAGTAATCACTAGAGTTACTGATTGAGAGAAAAAAGACAGTTTTTTTGTTTGTTTGTTTGTTTGTTTTTTTTGCAATATGACACTTAGATATCCCAATAATTTGACTTCCAGTGAGAATAATTGAGTTGTAAGAAAAAGAATAATTTCCTTTCATTTTATTTTTCTTCCTAATTGATCAGGGTTCTTAACATTAATAAATGTGTAATGAGTAAGCATAGTTATTATTGTTAACATTCTAGTACAAAATATTTTTACTAGGTTTTGGTAATAAGTTGGAAAGTAGATAAAATAACATTTTTTTTTTAATTAAGTTATCTAATTTTAAAAGGTGACTTTTTAAAATAAATAGTCTTTAATGCTGCTTTAGATGTAGATTTTCATAAAGCATTTTTAATCTTAACTGTTTGAAAATGGAAGCATTCACTATGCATGTATTAGCTTAGATATTATATAAATAAAAGGAAACATACTTAGAGTAGTGGAATGAATACAGTAATGGAATTTCTCACATATGGGCTCAAATCTCAGTTCTGTTCCTGATTAAGTGAGTAATTTGGGAAATGTTCTTAATAACACAAAGCCATATATTTTATGATATTTTATAATAAGAAAAAATAAGAAAAATTTTGCATAATGGATATCAATAAAGGCTTATTTGTTCATTATTTTAGAAGGACAGAGCTGAAATTCTAGTTCAGAGGTTTGCATAATAGTCCATTATAGAAAGAATGTAGAATGGAACTATGAACATACAGTTCAGAGACAAAAAATATCAAGAGCTATCAAGGTTTTCTCAGACTTAGAATTAATGTACTTTGATAGCTGACTGGATTTTTAGAGGAGCGAGAACAAGGAATAAAAAAGAACTCCAGGGTTTTGACTTTTTGTGACTAAAAGAACAGTGTTATCATCAGATCAGCATAGATAGAAAGCTGGTTGGAAATTCAGGTTAAGAATGCTGTTTGAAACTAGTCTCGGTATTTGACCTTCCTGAAACCCAGTGAAATAAGCTAAACATGGTAAGATCAAATGAAATAAATCAATTCGAGTGATACTTTTAAAAAGGAGAATATTCTAACGTGTTATATTTGTAAACGTTGGACTTCATTGTAGAAGATCCTTGAGTAAAGGAGAAGTATACTTCTTTACTCCTTGATAATACAGAATTGATTTTATAATATCCTAAAGATTCTTACTAATAGTATCTCTAAATCTGGAGGAAATATATCATTTGCTTTTTCATTTTTTGTTACGAATTAGTGGAAAGAACTTCTGCAAATATGTCTGCATACTGGGGAAAACAAATGAAGGAAATTTTTGTTTTTTCCTGAACAAAGTAAATCTTTCAGGGCTATTCTTAAACTGGGTAAATAATTGGGATCACATAAAAATTGGTCTTCCTTCCTTGCTCTTGACATTTATGAGAATGAACTTCAGTACAGATATTTTTACAACTATCAGAAGAAAAAGCATAGCCCATTTCTTCTAAAATAGACCATAGATTTATCAACTCACCTAAGAATCTTCATCTCCTCTCATCGTCCATTCTAAGGCATACTTAGCTTCAAACTATAGCTCAGAGGAAAAAATAAACTGTCCTTAGTGGGAAGGATGACAAGAATTCTTACATAGCCAGAGCAAATTCCAGTGTCAGACAATTTGAACTTTAAAATTAGAAAGAAAAATAAAGAGAAGATAAGTCACTAAAAATCTAATCACTATCATAGTGGAAAGGCTTGAGATGATCATAGTCATTGCAAATAAATTTAAAAACAAAACATTTAAACAAATAAAGAAATATCATAATATATTTCTAGAATGCAGATGTCCAAAATGAACAATAAAAACTATTTTCTTAAAATGAAGAAAAAAACTGCATCTAAATATCTCAAAAGAATCCTAAAGAATGTAATAAAACTGAGATTTAACAAACGTAAAGGAAGCTAAATTGTTAAAAACTTTAACAAAACTGAGATTGGAGAAAGAAAGAAAAAAAAAGAATTATTTGGCAATCCAGGAAGGAAAACAAATTGCTCCACGGGTAAAAATTATCATAGTTCTTTCCAATTTATTTAAAAACAAAACAAAACAAAGCAGATTAATAGAAGGAATGTCAGAAGACAATGTGACAAATTCTACAAAGTCCGAAGGAGAAAACACCTTGAGAAGTGTATAACCAGCATATGAGCCATGTAGGAAGAAAATTGACTGAATGACTGGCTCAACACGAACAAGCTCAATAAATACAGCACCTTTGTGCTCTTCTGAGTGGGATGGGAAATTGTCTACCTAACCACTACATCTATTCAGATAAAAGATCAAATCAATACTGAATTTGGTAGAGGTGCGGTTGGGTTAAAGAACTGGTGGTAAGGTTTGAATCCATACTATTTCTCCGCAATGATATTCAGTGTTCTTGATTTGGGTCATGGGATTCGATCTGATATTTCCCTTTTATCCTCATACATTTTGAAATGCTGGAAATATTTATGATGGAAACATGCTATTTTTATAAAAAAGAATTGAAGCACCAATTCACCGCACCAGCTGTGTTTTATTTTTAAGAACACCCCAATTTTTTTTTCAAAAATTAGTGGAGGATATGTTAAGATTGAGTTTTCTTTAATATACTTTAATGCAGATGCTTATCAGTCATTTGGGAACATGAACTGAAGTTCAAAATGTGAAACGCAGATTTGATAAACATTTGACTGGAAGTGAAAATGAAAGCAGGGGAGTACAGACTGTTTCAGAAAGCACCAGCAAAGGACAATTTGAGTATTTGAGAACAGAGACCTAGGTCATTGCTGCATTTAAGAAGCAGATGGTAGAGCAAAATCAGAAACTACCAGACAACTTGCTCACTTACCCCTTAAAATCATGAACAACAACAAAAAAAATCATGAAAGGTAGCAGAGCAGCATGTTTTTCTAATGTAACATATTTTCTACATCAAGGGAATGTATTTTTTCTTTATCAATTAGTGGTGTCTTACCAATGATTAGCCTAATTCTATTGAGGTTCAGTAGGGCAAATTCCCTTCCTGCAAACATTTTATTGTTTAGTATCTGTATTAATTCGCTAGTTCTCGTTGCTTTCTGGATGGTGTTCTTTGCTTCAATAACTGTTTGGCCTATTAAATTTAACACACAGATCTTTCTTCTGTTGATTTCTCATTTCAACACTTGAAACTCCAAGTTCTGCCCTTGAATTTACTCCCACTCTGTTATACTGGGTTCTCAGTAAATTTATTCAGCTGGCTCTCAATCCAGTTTCCAGAAGGAAATTGACAGAGCACAAGAAAGAACCACTTTCTGTTTGTTTTCATATATACAGATAAAGTATATCATATTTATATTATATATTTTGATGAGTTTGAAAACATAATATATTAAATATGTTTTACATCTAAATATATATTATATATTACAGTTATTTATTTATATATATAAATTGCTATTTTGGCTGATTAGATTATAATAATGAAGATGAAATAGATTGCATTATATAAATTTACAGCTCACTTAAACTTTAACTAACATCCTCTATTTTAGTTATCTAAACATGATATGCCACAATTTGACTTAAGATTTTATTTAAGAGTGTACTTCCTTTAAAAAAATTAATTTGGATCTGGGTGAGGTGGCTCACGCCTGTAATCCCAGCACTTTGAGAGGCTGAGGCAGGTGGATCATGAGGTCAGGAGTTCAATACCAGACTGGCCGAGATGGTGAAACTCCGTCTCTACTAAAAATACAAAAAATTAGCCAGGCGTGGTGGGACGTGCCTGTAATCCTAGCTACTCCAGAGGCTGAGGAGGAGAACTGCTTAAACCTGGAGGGGTGGAGGTTGCAGTGAGGTGAGATCGCCCCTGGGCCACAGAGGGAGACTCCATCTCAAAAAAAAAGAAAAAATTAGTTTGTTTAGTAAAAAGTCCTTACTAGATTTGAACACATCTAAAATTATCTGATGTCTGTTATACTGGTTTTTAAATAAAGCCATTTTGTTATTGAAATTGTCCTCTTTTTTTTTTTAATCTAAGTTCTTACATAACAGATAAATATATGCAACTAATCATTATATTAGGATACATTTGTTTTACTGTTTGGAAATCAGACTAAAATTTAAATTAGCTTTTATTGGAAAGCTAGCACTAAACTATAGACTTAAACAGCTAAGAATGAATTTTAAACTCATATTGTTACTTGGATAGTTAGAACTTAAAATCAGATGATTAAAAGGAAGGAATATTGAATAACTCTCTTTTATTTTAATGCATGAAAAAACTCTTAAATTATCATTTAAATTGTATATTTAAGTTGCCAATACTTTTATATTTTATTTTTATATTTAAGTTTCCAATACTGTGAAGAATGATGGTGGTATTTTGGTATTTCGATGTAAATTGCATCGAATTTATAGATTGCTTGTGGCAGTATTGTCGTTTTCACAATATTGATTCTACCCATCCATGAGTATGGAATGTGTTTCATTTGTTTATGTTGTCTATTTCTCTCAGCAGTGTTTTTTAGTTAGCCCTGTCTCTCACCTTCTTGGTTAAGTATATTCCTAAGTATTTTATTTTAATTTTTTTGCAGCTATTGTAAAAGGGATTGAGTTCCTCATTTGATTCTCAGCTTTGTTGCTGTTGGTTTATAGTAGGGCTACTAATTTGGGTACATTAATTTTGTTTCCTGAAGCTCTGCTGAACTCACTTACTATTTCTAGGAGATTGTTGGATGAGTCTTCAGGATTTTCTAGGTATATGATCATATCATCGGCAAACAACAACAGGTTGACTTCCTCTTTATTGATCTGGATGCCCTCTACTTTTATTTCTCCTGTCTGATGGCCCTGGTTAAGACTTCCAGTACTGTGCTGAATGCAAGTGGTGGAAGTTTGCATCCTTGTCTTGTTCCAGTTCTCAGGGTAGATGCTTTCAACTTTTCCCTATTCTACATAATGTTGGCTGTGGGTTTGTCATAGACAGCTTTTGTTACCTTAAGATATGTCCCTTCTATGCTGATTTTGCTGTGAGTTTTAATCATAAAGAGATGATGTATTTTACGAAATTATTTTTCTGTATCTATTGAGATGTTCATGTGATTTTTGTTTTTCATTCTATTTATGTGGTGTGTCACATTTATTTACTTTTGTATGTTAAACCATCCCTGCATTTCTGGTATGAAACCCAGTGGATCATGGTGGATTATCCTTTTAATTATGCTATTTGATTATCTTTTTAATATGCTGTTGGATTCAGTTAGCTGGCATTTGGTTGAGGATTTTTGTATCTATGTTCATAAGAGATATTGGCCTATAGTTTTACCCTTATGTCCTTTTCTGGTTTTGGCATTAGGGTGATACTTCATAGAATGATTTAAGAAGGATTCCCTATTTCTCTATGCTTTGTAATAGTGTCAATAGGATTGGTACCAATTATTTGAATACCTGATAGAATTCAGCTGTGACTCTGTCTGGTCCTGGCCTTTTTTCTTAGTTGGCGAATTTTTAGTTACCATTTCAATCTTACTTCTTGTTATTTGTCTGCTCAGAGTTTCTATTTCTTACCGGTTTAATCTAGGAGGGTGGTATATTTCCAGGAATTTGTCCCTCTTCTCTATGTTTGCTAATCTGCATAAAGACATTCATAGTAGCCTTAAATGATCTTTTTTATTTCTGTGGAATCAGTTGTAGTATCTCCCATTTTATTTCTAATTTAGCTTATCTGGATCTTTGCTTTTTTTTTTTTTTTTTTTTTTTTTTTTTTTTTTTTTTTTTTTTTTTTTTTTTGGTTAATTTCATGAATGGTCTATCAATTTTAATTATCTTTTCAAAGAACCTGCTTTTTGTTTCATTTATCTTTTGTTTGTCTGTTTTAATTTCATTTAGTTCTGCTCTGATCTTGCTTATTTATTTTCTTTTACTAGGTTTGTGTTTTGTTTGTTTTATTTCTGTAGTTTCTTGATGTGTGACCTTAGATCACCTATTTGTCCTCTTTCAGAGTGTTTTTTTTTTTTGTTTTTTTTTGTGTGTGTGTGTGACGGAGTTCACTCTGTCACCCAGGCTGAGTGCAGTGGCATGATCTCAGCTCACTGCAACCTCCACATCCGGGTTCAAGCGATTCTCCTGCCTCAGCCTCCAGAGTAGCTGGGATTACAGGTGCACACAACCACGCCTGGCTAATTGTTGTATTTTCAGTAGAGATGGGGTTTCACCATGTTGGTCAAACTGGTCTCAAACTCCTGACCTCATGATTCCCTCCGCCTTGGCCTCCCAAAGTGCTGGGATTACAGGTGTGAGCCATCATACCCAGCCTCAAACTTTTTGATGTAGGCATTTAATGCTAAGAACTTTCCTCTTAGCACCACTTTTGCTGTATCCCAGAGGTTTTGATAGGTTGTAACATTATTATCATTCAGTTTAATTATAATTATCATTCAGTTTAAATTTAAAAAATTACATTTAATTTTTTATAAGTTTAAGTTTAAATTTTTTTTTTTATTTTTTTTTTTTTTTTGAGAGGGAGTCTCGCACTGTCGCCCAGGCTGGAGTGCAGTGGCCGGATCTCAGCTCACTGCAAGCTCCGCCTCCCAGGTTTACGCCATTCTCCTGCCTCAGCCTCCCTATAGCTGGGACTACAGGCGCCCGCCACCTCGCCCGGCTATTTTTTTTGTATTTTTTAGTAGAGACGGGGTTTCACTGTGTTAGCCAGGATGGTCTCGATCTCCTGACCTCGTGATCCGCCCGTCTCGGCCTCCCAAAGTGCTGGGATTACAGGCTTGAGCCACCGCGCCCGGCCTAAATTTAATTTTTTAAATTTTCATCTTGATTTTGTTGTTGACCCAATGACCATTCAGAAGCAGGTTATTTAATTTCTATGTATTTGAACGGTTTGAGGGTGTCCTTTTGCAGTTGACGTCCAATTTTATTCCACTGTGATCTGAAAGAGTACTTGATATAATTTTGACTTTCATAAATTTGTTGAGACTTGTTTTGTGACCTATCATAGGGTCTATCTTGGAGAACATTCTGTGTGCTGATGAATAGAATGCATATTCTGCAGCTGTTGGGTAGAATGTTCTGTAAATATCTGTGAAATCCATTTGTTCTAGAGTATAGTCTAAGTCTATTGTTTCTTTGTTGACTTTCTGTGTTGATGACCTGTCCAGAGCTGTCAGTGGAGTATTAAAATTCCCCACTATTATTGTGTTGCCGTTTATCTCATGTCTTAGGTATAGTAGTAATTGTTTTATACATTTGGGAGCTCCAGTGTTAAGTGCATATATATTTAGGATTGTGATATTTTCCTGTTGTACTAGTCCTTTTATCATTATATAATGTCCGTTTTGTCTTTTAACTTCTGTTGCATTAAAGTTTGTTTTGTCTGATATAAGAATAGCTAATCGTACCTGTTTTGCTATCCCTTTGCATGGAATATTTTTTCCCACCCCTTTACCTTAAGTTTTTATGAGCCATTATGTGTCAGCTGAGTCACTTGAAGACAGCAGATGTTTGATTTGTTGAGTTCTTATCCATTCTGTCATTCTACATCTTCTAAGTGAAGCATTTAAGCCATTTGCGTTCAACAATAGTATTGAGATGTGAGATACTATTCTATTCCTCATGTTATTTGTTGCCTGAATACCTTGTATATTTTTTCATTGTGTCATTTATTTTTATTTTTATTTTTTTTGTAGATTCTATGAGATTGATGCTTTAAGAAGATTCTAGTTTGGTGTATTTTGAGGATTTGTTTCAAGATTTAGAGCCTCTTTTAGCACTTCTGGTAGTGCTGGCTTGGTAATGCTGAATTCCCTCAGCACTTTTTTGTCTGAAAAAGACTTACCTTTCTTTCATCTGTAAAGCTTAGTTTTGCTGTATAGAAAATTTTTGGCTGATAATTGTTTTGTTTAAAGAGGCTAAAGATAGGACCCCAGTCTCTTCTAGTTTGTAGGGTTTCTGCTGAGAAATCGGCTGTTGATTTTCCTTTATAGGTTATCTGATGCTTTTTCCTCACAGCTCTTAATATTCTTTCCTTTGTCATGACTTTAGATAACCTGATGACTATGTGCTTAGGCAATGATCTTTTTGCCATGAATTTCCAATGTGTTCTTTGAGCTTCTTTTTAATCTGAATATCTAGATCTCTATCAAGGCCAGGGAAGGCTTCCACAATCATTCCCTCAAATATGTTTTCCAAACTTTTATATATCTTTTCTTCCTTGGGAACACCGATTATCCTTAGGTTTGTTTGTTTAACATAATCCCAAATTTCTTGTAGGCTTTGTTCATTTTTTAAAATTCTTTTTTCTTTGTCTTCGTCAAATTGGGTTAATTCAAAAGCCTTACCTTTGAGCTCTGAAGTTCTTTCTTCTATTTGTTTGATGCTATTATTGAAACTTTCCAGTATATTTCACATTTCTCTAAGTGTGTCCTTGATTTCCAGAAGTTGTGATTGTGTTTCATTTATGCTATTTATTTCACTGGAGATTTTTCCATTCATATCTTGTATCAATTCTTTTATTTTTTGTTTCTTTAAGTTGGACTTTACCTTTCTCTGGTGTCTCCTTGATTAGCTTAATAATAGACCTTCTGAATTCTTTTTCTGGCAATTGAGAGATTTCATCTTGGTTTGGATCAATTGCTGATGAGCTAGTGTGATCTTTTGGGGATGTTAAAGAACGTTGTTTTATCATATTACCAAAATCATTTTTCTGGTTCTTTCTCATTTGGGTAGACTATGTCAGAGGGAATATCTGGGACTCAAGGACTGCTGTTCAGAATCTTTTGTCCCACAGGTGCTCTTTAAATGCAGTCCTCTACCCTTTTCCCTAGGGATGAGGCTTCCTGAGAGCCATACTGCAGTGATTATTTCTCTTCTGGATCTGGCCACCCAGCAGAACCACTGGGTTCTGAACTGGTACTGGGGAGTGTCTGCAAAGAGTTCTGTGATGTGAGCATTCTTCAGGCCTCTCATTCATGATACCAGCACCTACTCTGGTGGAGGTAGCAGTGGAGTGAAGTGGACTCTGTGAGGCTCCTGTTGGTTTTTGTTTGTTTAGTGCACTGGTTTTGTGTTGATTGTCCTCTAGCCAGGAGTTGGAGCTTTGAAGAGCGCATCACCTGCAGTTGTATAGGGAAGATACAACCTTGCCCTAGGGTCAGGTGGTGGGCGGGACCATTGAGCTTCCCAGAGATTATGTCCTTTATCGTTGGCTACCAGGCAGGTAGAGAAAGACCCTCAGGTGAGGGTAGGTTTAGGACTCTCTGAGCTCAGACTCTCCTTGAGTGGGGCTTGCTGCTGCTGCTGTTGCTGTGTGAGATATTGGTGTGGTTCCCAGGCCAATGGAGTTATGTTCCCAGGGGGATTATGGCTGTCTCTTCTATGTCAGACAGGCCATCAGGAAAGTCAGGGAAAGCCGGCAGTCACAGACCTCACCCTGCTCCCATGCAACTCTCAGTCAGAAAGGCCAGCCTCATTTCCACCACGCTCCCAACAACAGCATCAATTTTATTTTCATGCAGCCAGTGAGCAGGGCTGAGAACTTATCCCAGGCTATTAGCCTCCCAGCTTAGAAAGCAATCCCACTCACAGTTCCTTAGCTGTCCCACAGAGTCTGCAGTGGAAACCTACCTCCTTCAAAGGGTCTGTGGTTTCTCTGGGCTTTCCTCGTATGTTTCTGTGGTAGTTCTTGGAACAAAAGTTCACAATGTGGGCCTCCTCACTCTGCTCTGACCATCCAAGTGGGAGCTGCCTCTAAATTTTTTAAGGAAAAAAAATATATTGCAATTTGGAATAGAGGGAAAACAAAACAAAAAAAAAACTACAGGGAAATGTGACTGATATGACCAGAAATTCAGTAAAATACATCTAATGCCTCTGATAACACAGTATCCCACAGGATCTCTTTAATAAGCATAGGAAGTAACACCAAACATTGAAGAAGTCAACAATTTAGTGTCAGATAAAGATCCAGATACATAATCTGGAGACTCAAGGCATGTTCAAAAGGACTCCAGTAAGTGAGGATGTTGATTCTACCAGCTGAGACTATGAAATGGTCTGTACAGTCTTTGCAGGTCTGGAAGTTGAGACTTAGTCGTTGAAGCCCAGTGGTTTGGCAGTGGGGATAGATACGTAAATTTAAGTTGAATTCTCACATGTCTCCAGGGGCACATCTAATTCAGCTGTGATGTTTGTAAGTAGGCAAATGATATGAGGCAGGAAATATGGGACTGTCATGAATTCTCTCTCTCTCCCACACTCTTCTGTATTTAAGTGCATAGGAAATAAAACGATAATGTTATCAATTTATTTATTAAAGCATATAAGGCCTACAAATATCAAATATTTTCAGTATTCAGAAATCTACTCAAATGTCATCAAATCCTACTGATCTGTGAGTTACCTACTATTCGCCAAGGCACTATACCCTGCAGCTCTAGAGTATGTGTGTTTAGCCCAAAGGGCACTTCTAAGAGTTAGTAGTTCTGTGTGGGTGTGGGGGGTGTGTGTGTGTGTGTGAATAAGCATTGCAATTCAACAGTTTTTTAAAGCATCAAATGAATGTCTATCAATTTAGCTTTCAATTTTAAACTCTGTGATTTTCTTACTTTTTGGAGATCATTATCCAAGACTTTGTTTTTCACTAATGTACATTTTAAAGACAAATTTTTGGATATGACTATTACAATGACAGATACATATTCACATTTTAAAATAGCATTAGTATTTGAATTTTAATAAATATATTTTGGCCACTGATATATTTCAAGATGACTCTTTGTTTATTGTTTCATGTAATAGCAATCTTTTTAATTATTTAATTTTCAATATAAACTGCAGCATCCATACGTAGCTTCTTAAACCAGGCAACACTTTATAGCAAAATGTACATCCAAGAATTCTGAATATAAACTTCCACACAAAAGAATTCACACTGCCCTTTTAAGAGGAGGATGTTGATTTTTGAAGGAAATATGTACAGAAGTAAAAGCAGGAAAGTGACTAAATAAAGGAGAAGGAGTACCCAAGTTCAATTTAGAGCCATTGGTTTCTTCCATCAGGATGTATTTTTTATTTTCAAAAAATATTCTCAATTTAATGTAGAAAACAGACTCTGTGAATAGTTTATGATTTTGCAATATTTTTCTCAAAAGTCTATTTCTTGCTCAGGAATATATTTTAATACTTTAAGGTTAATATAGGTTGTGTCCTTTAGTCTTTCTACTACCATCCCCTATATGCACAGATCAGATTACCTGTGTGATCTTCAATAACATATTATAGTATTATAGTAGAGATGACACAGTACCAGTTATTGGGAATGTCTTTAATGCTTTGTACCCTTGAAAAAAAAGAAAAAACAGCCCTTCACCATCAGTACCTGCCTGGCATTATTACCCATGAGGCATGGTGTTCCTAAGAGATGGTTTGGTGCTCACAGCTAGGTCTTTGTATGCTCCTGTTGAATGTATGAATTTTGTAAAAATGCCGTAATTGCACCAGGCCACCCTGTGAATTTGATAGATGAAGACAAAAGTAAGGCTACTTTATCATTATGACTGAACTTAGAGAAAGAAAATTGTTCAAACCATAAACATAACCAAACAGCTCCTTTTCCTGGAAGAATGTCTGCTGCTTGTGTACCACTCAAGTCAAAATATAGAAAGAAATGTACATTTAAAACATTTTATTTGAAAAACAAGAATTGCAATTTGGAGTATGCACACAGACTGGGTGATCTTCCATGTACCTGAAGAACAAAGAGAAGGTTAGAGGTTTTATTAAAAAGAGAAATGTTATATATTGTTTATAAGAAATTTAACTGGTACTAGTAAACTTTTGGGGACCTGGCAAGCACCAGCTGGTAAGTGAGGGTGGTGGGTAAAACTAATTTTAGAGTAGCAGCAGGATGTTTCAGTAGTTATTAGATAAAACTGACTTCCAAGTACAGCAGGCAGTTTTAGCGGCCAGGCTTGCAGAGAATTACATTCAAGGAGGTCTTCTGTACTCTGAGTGCTTTTTTCCCTTGGCCTCTTGACACTGTTTTAGTTGGGTATGAAAAAAAGCCCAATTTGCATGATCAGCTTTCACAGTACTTATTAAATGTATAGCCTCACAATACTCTTCCCATGATTTAGTTAATATTTACTAAGACGGTCAACCATAGAATTACCCCTGATTTCTGATTGCGTTCAATCCATAAGAAAACATCACTTTGAACTCTCTCCAAAAATCACCTAACATAAGATCAAACCTTGTAAGTACTTTTGAACACTTCTTTCTGAGACATCACAAAATTCCCATTAGTGTGTGTTCTCCCTCAACACAATAACCAATATACCCAACTTTTTTTTCATTGCAGCTCTGCATCTGGTAGTCTTTGGCTGGAGATCATTTACACCTGTTTTGACAGTTTCTTTTTTTAAAAAAAACTACCAAATACTAAATACGCTCACATCTGAGATTTCTTCTATACCTTTCTCTTAGGCGTTTTTTAAAAACTGAAATTATCATAATGATTGAAAATAATGTTGGTCAGGCTTTCTTCACAAGTCACAAGATATTAAGATTTATCTCTGTCACTCTGTATTTGCCTTGTGGCTTTTTGTATTTAAACACATAACAGGAATTCCTGTACAGTCTACAGTCTATTCTTATTATTCATGGATTCAATATTTGTAAATTTGCATACTAGGTAAAATTTATTTGTAACCACTAAATCGATGCTCATGGCACTTTCACAGTTGTTTTCAGACATGTGCAGTGCAGCAAACATTTGTGTCACCTGACAGGCACCTTTCTGGCTGAGGTTGAATAAGGTGATGCCCTGAGTTATTGTTTCACCTCTCAGGCTATAAACAGTTATCCTTTTGGTAATCTACTTAGTGCCACATTTTTTCTCATTTGTATGCTTTTTATTGGTAATTTTTCTGTTTAAAATGGTCTCTAAGCATAGTTCTGAGATGCTGTCTAGTGCTTTTAAACACAAGAAGGCTAATAGGTACATTATGGAGAAAACATGTGTGTTGAATAACCTTCATTCAGGCGTGAGTGATAGTGCTGTAGGTCATGAACTTTAATGTTAATAAATCAGCAATATATATTAAATAAGGTGCCTTTAAAAGTCACACACATAAAACAAGTATATATTGATAAAAATGTCATGACCAGAGGCTCACAGGTACCTAACCCTTGTATTGTTTTAGTGTACATGACAGCTTTATAGAATGTAACTACTGTAAATGATGAAAATTGTCTGTATTCCTAATTGCAAAAGCACTGAGAAGTTTTAGTAACTATCTCAGTAAATATTTGGAAAATTATGATAAAGAGTTAATATATGTATATATAAATATGTGACATAAACAAAACACCTTAAACTATAAGAAGACAATAAAATCAATACATAAGGAGAAGCATGTAAATAATTAATAAAAAGGAGATGTAAATATTGAAAATAAATATGTAGAAATACTTTTATTTGTATTAATAATCAAAGAGAAGCAAATTAGAGAGACTTTAGATAATATTTTAAATTGAGTTCCCTTTTAATGATAGCAACTAATGCTATCAAGTTTGTTTTAAAATATGAAATATTTGCTGGTGATGGAACTAGAAATTGTTTTCCAACATTTTTGAATGCATTTGGTATTATGTAGAAAATTTTTTAAATGCTTACTTCTTTTGATCTGATTTTCATATTTCTAAGACTGTAGTGTACAAAACTATAAAAGTGAAGTAGAGAAGTCTCTAAGATGCTCGTTATTTTTGTTAATCACAATAAAATTTAATATTTTAAAATTCCTTTAAATAATGATTAATAAGCATATTGTATAATTTTTAAGTCTCTAAAATAATTTTAAGTTACTTAAAAACATACTTACGAGAAAATATTAAGTGATAAAATCATGGTACATGATGGTAGATATTCTATGAGGCAATACAGTCATATGTGCAAAAGAAAATCATTATTTTAGAATGGAATAAGAAAGCTGAAATTGAATACTGATTTGATAGTGTAATTACATTTGTTCTTGCTCAATTGATCTTAACCACACCAAGAAATAACAAAAAATGACAGTTGACTTTGTTGACCAAACACAAGTGAATATGATTTTTATTTCTGGATATGGTAGTGTAGTTGTGTTAATCCAAACATATTGCTTGAGAATTACTATGAAATTTGACTAAAATATAAAAAAGTAAAAATTATAAGTTTGAAGTTACTATAGGGTAACTAAGACAGGGCATGGAAGCCAAGATTCAACAGTTAAAGAGAACACATCATGGCAAACTTTTCTTTCATTTTTCTTCATGGAATATTTGTTGATTTGCTGCACAATGCTTTGATCCTAAACAGAAATAAATAAGCCTTTCAAACAAATATTGGAATGCAGGATGCAATAATAGTAAAGGCTCATAATCCTATAGAAAAGTTAACCACAAAGAACACTGATATTCAGCATGGAGTTAGTCCTTAGGAAATTGTTGAATTCTAACTTGTGCAGGAGCTGGAAGTTGAGGAGGGGGAAAAAAAAGCAGTTTAAAGGGTTAAGCAAAGATTTCAACAGGATCAATGAATTGTGGGAAACAAACAAAAAGGAGAATAGGCCTTACCTTGGAGAGAGGATAGTGAAAATATCTCAGGTATTTAATTGAGTTCTATGGGAAGCTATATTCTGGGGAAATTTATAACTTCTAATAAAGTAATATTTATAAACTTTAAATTTAGCTTCAAACCATCTCAATCTGTTTGGATTAATATGATCTGCCCCTACTCTAACTTAAGACAAAATTTCTATTAAAAATTATATCTTTTCTGGGGAAAGGTGACGTCATTCAGAATCGCTATAACTTATCATAAAAATGTTCGACATTCAATAGAATGTTCCAAAACTTGACAGAAGACGTAAACTGAAAATTAAAAAGTAAATAATAAAAAAGATAATATAAACAGACCCACAGGTAATCCTGATATTAGTTATCAGAGAGTTACAAAATAATTGTAATTTATATGTTTTTTAAAAAGAGATTACAAAGTCGAGACTTTTATGACATAATTAATATTTATAAAGAATCATAAAGAATTGAGAATTCTAAAAATCATTGAATTATAGTTGAATTTAAGAACTTAACATGTGGGTTTAACAGCATATTATGTTAGTGTGATAGAGAATTAATAAATAGACAGTAGAATTGTAGAAAATTTACAGATTAAAAACACATAGACAAAAATGAATGAAAATAAAACACTAAAAAGAATATGAGACACATTTAGAAACGTGAAAAAGCTCAGAAAAAATATAAGTAGCTCTATGGAGGAGAGAGGAGAAAAACAATTTTTAAAAATATATATTTAAAATGATTTAAAAATGCATCAAGCCCCTACCAATGCCAAAAAGAATAAATATACAACATACACTTGCCCACACACAAACCTTAAACACATATAGTAAAACAACAAAAAGCAAACATAAAGAGAAATATTCAGTGCCCTAAATGAAATTAAAAGACACATAACTTTCTAAGAAGTAAATATTAGACTGATAGCTGACTCTATAATAAGAACAACAAAAGATTATGTTTAAAATCTTGAAAGAACATAGAAATATATACCTGATAAAATTGTTCTTCAAAGATGATGTTATAATAAAGATGTTTCACCGAAAACTAAAAAAAATTTTCTCCAGCAGCCCTTCTAGAAATGACTTTTTTAGGCATAAATAAGGGGATCTTGGAAGGACATACAAGAAGATGGAATGAAGAACACTATAGTATATAAATAAGTGATTAAATATAAATGAATATTAAAAGTTTATATTAGCAATAATATTTTTGGAAGTATTAAATACACACAATATTAAATTATCAATAATGGCCCATATGTGGAAGATAATTTTAAATTAAAACCGTGGTAAGAAATCACTCTAGTTCATTAGAATGTCTAAAATGAAAAATAAAAAAAATAAAAACCAAAGAACAAAAATGCAATAGCAAGTGTTGGTTAGGGCTTGGAGCTAGGGGCCCTTCACATCATGCTGATCAGAGTACAAATTACTAGTTTCTAAAACCATTTGTCAGTATTAACTGATAGTGAGTTTATGTATAGCCTGTGACCAAGAAATTCCACTCCAAGATCAATGTCAACAGAAGTGCATAAATGTATGTATATACCAGAAAACATGTGAAAGAATGTCCAGAACAGTATTTCAAACACTCCAAATTCAAATGATTACTATCAATGTTAGAATGAATTAAATGTCCATCAAGTTTATAAAGGATTAAAAATGTGATCTGTTCACTCAGAGTGCGGCAATGAATGTTTACAAATTCTACTACAAGAACTAGATGGGCATAGCTCCCAAACATAATGTTAAAAGAAAGAAACAAAACATAAAAGAGGACCCTTCATATGACATCATTTAAGTAACATTTCTTAAAAATATAAAGAGTATAACTAACCTCTGAAGACAGAAGTCAGAGTAGAGAATATATTTTGGAGAACATAATGAGAGGGCACACAGGTTGTTTCTGGTTACTTGATGATGTTTAAACATTGATTTGGGTGACACCTACTAGGTATGTCTGCAGGGTAAAATGTATTGACTTGTAAATGTAAGATTTGTGTACTTTTCTTCTTTATATTTTAATATAAATAGGTTACATAAAAAATACACTGACATAATATTATGATTAATAACGTACTTTATATGCTCCAGTTAAATATTTCATAAAAAATAAAACATTATTCTTTCTTCCTTCTCACATTATTTTCCCCCACACCCTCAACAACTATTATTTTGAAAAAAAATGAAATAATCAGAAATAATTATATGAGGCCAATGTATAAGGTATGTATAAGAGCAAGAAGAACATATCTACTTCTCTTTAAAAATCATTTAAAATTATATCAGTTTGTAGTCAGAAAACATGTTTTACATGTAGATTTCCTTTAACTTGCTGTGTGATATTGGGAGAGACCAATCACTGTCGCTTGTTTTTAATTTGTAAAATGCAGATTGGTATTATAAAATTTCATAGTTGTCCTCTTGCTTTAAAACTTTTACATTAATGTCTTGCATGTGTTAGTGTGATAATACTTGTTTAAGAAGCATATGATATATCAAATTTCATAAGCATATACTTGAGAACTCAAGCATAAAACATAGTGTCACAGTGATTAATAATATTGAGACTCACCATTGATAACAAAAATTGCATTTATATGTAGTACCTTAATTGTGAGGAATTTAAACTATTTTAGAATAAAAATCATGCTATAAAATAAGAAACTGTTATACTGTTTTGAGATGCCAATAATTTGCTTTACAATATTTCCTTTAACCATTTTGCCTCAGTCTATGTTTAAGTTGATGAATCATATTACAACACACAAGAGACAGCTGTATTCCTTTAAAAGCAGATGGTAATTGTCAATTATTAATTGAGAACATGCTATTCTTCTACTGAACCAAACTAGGGAATATACTTTTCAAATGGAAGGCAGAACTTGAGCAAGTAAAGAAAAAAGAGAAATCTCTCTGAAATCTAATGACAACAAATAAAATCCAGCTGTATAACTTAAAATTTAAAATAGCAATAAGGGAAAATTGATTTTTTTTTTTTACCTATTTGTTTGAAATTATTGGTCAAACAGGATAAAAAATAATCTTTAAATATTTGTCAAACAGGATAAAAATTAATCTTTAAATATTTATCAATCTAAGTGTTGTCTTAGACTATCACTCCAATCGTAACCTTCCATTATCATAAAATATCACTTACAAAATTACATTTTAAATCAGTTAGCTTTAATTTCTCAATAATCAAAAGGCAGCCTATGTAATCATGAAAATGGAGTGTGCTATCCCACATAGACCTGAAGAGCTGTAACGTTCAACTGTGAATTGAACCGTGATTTTAATTGAACCATGACTTGCTGAACTGTTCCATGACTTGCTGAACTGTTCCAAGGAAAGTTGAGACAGGAACTTCCTTTACAGGAACTCTGCAAGGTCTAGCATTTTAATCTACTTACGAACTAACAGGCCAGACTGTCACTCTCTCATGGGTACTGGCAAAGGTAGGACATTACTGGGTCAGGGGCAAAGGAGTTTATTACTCCTGGCAGAGAAAGCAGCATGGCCCTCATGTTATTGACATCATTATCCTTAGGCCCCTAAGTCCCAGTAGGGGAACACAGATTGGCTTAGAAGATTGCCTGCACCTGTAATTGGCTGTATTACAGGAGGAAAATGCTGAGCTTGGAATGTTTTATGGAAAGTAAAAGCAAAGCTGCTTTTATTTTGAGAGGAGTTATTACTTCATCCCTGATCATTGTTGACTATACAACCAGCCCCAGAAAATGTATTCCTGGTATATGGAGCTAGAATGTGCAGGGATCCTCAGGGCCCATTGCCTCTCCCTTCAATTATTTGGGAATCGCACAGCACAATGGGCTAACTTTGTTGTTGTACTCTTTGCATTATATTGCCATTTTTAAATACATATTGATTTTTTTTTCTTCTAACTAGACTGTAAACACACTGAGAGAAACCATTCATGCTTGTGACCTTAGCATCTATGAACACTGACATCAACTCAGTGTTTTCTCTGCTTCTTTATTGCTGTGTAATGAATTATCCCAATTGTAATAGTTTAAACCAACAACAATTTTATTAACTGTCATGGTTTCTATGGTCAGGAAATAAAAAAGAGCTTGTCTGAGCAATTCTGGCTCAGGATCTCTCACATGGTTGCAGATATATGGTTGCTACAGCTGGAACTCTAGAAAATTGGAGAAGATGGTGGCTGCCTGGGTATTTTTATCATTTCATGCAGTTATCAGGGCTTTCTCATGTGGTCTCTTCTCATGAGTAACTGTGCAGTTTTGACTTCTTTGAGGTACTTAGATTCAGAGCTGTAAAGGTGAATGTTCCAGAAAGCAAGACAGATAAATGCTTTTCCTCTGTTAGCTTGCTTCAGGAATTACTTCCCCCATGGTCAGCAGCCTGCTCAGACACAACAGGGAGAACATAGGACCCCTCTCACCATGGCAGGAGTGTCACGATTACATTTTAAGATGAAAATACGGAATGCGAGATACTGTCATGGCTATAGTTTGAAAATGCAAATGGCTACATTGTTTTATACATTATTGCTGAACTAAAAGAATATAGAAGAAAGGATACAAACAAGAAAAAAAGGGACAGAAAAATAGAAGGAGAAAGAAAGAACAACCTAAAGTAATATAGAAATATAACCTAAATATCATAGAATGTAATTATAGTAACAAGGCAAAACTGTAAAACATACAGAAATCTTATTATGGATGCATACATTTAATTATTTTATTCTTATGTTAGGATTTTGATTGCCAAATAAGTTTATATCAAATGAAGGAACTACTGGATGAATAGAGAATTGGAAAAATATTGAAATTTTATTAAGATCTGGTTGGGTGCTTTCAACATAAAAGTAAGATATATATTTCTTAACTTGAACATAAATTTATACATCTTAATATTGTTATTATGTTTTATTTTCATTGTTAATAAAGTAATATTATTTTGTTCTTGCCTAACATTGATTCACACCAAATAGTAGTTTGAGCAAACAAAAATAGCCGTATTAGGAGCATAGATAGAAATAAGTAAGTAACTAAAATAGATAGGTCCACACAAACTTAAATTTCAGTTGGTAATTAGTTTAAGTATTTTCTCCTACACTAGAAAGGATTTTAGTGATTCAGACGGCTTTAGTTCTGAACAAAGGGGTTTGTGGATTTTATAATACATTTGTGAGTACTTGAAAAACATCAAACAGCTATAACTTAAAATAGATACTATGTCTTATAGCATTGTTGGTCAGTAGGCTTTTAGTCACTTTTCCTTTGCCCTTTGCATCATTTCTTGAAGAGTTTCTGCCATTGTGAGCTGATGGGCAATTTACTTATATGTAATGTGACTCTTCCACTTGGCTTTGTAATTGTAAACTTCTTTGAACACTACCAGTTAACTTTCTGAGTGGGCGTGAATGACAGGTCTGCAGATAATGGAGGTCATGCCATTTGGAAATGATGTGCTTCTACTTTGCAGACCTTGATGCAGTTCTGCCTATTAATTGCTCTTTCTGTCTTTATTTCTGAAGGTGGGACCCTCTATATATGAGCAGATAATCCACTTATGTTGCAATTATAAATTTATTTTTCAAGTACAGTATGTTCCCTTTACTATGTAAGTATTTAAAATTTTAGCTTTCAGTCAGCACATTATCTTTTTTATCTAATCAAATATATCCTTTTATACAAATAATATTTACTTAATTATATAAAAATACAATTTTTCTCCTTCCTCTTCTTAATTTTATAAAAATACCATTTTTCTCCTTCCTCTTCCAATCAGTTTCATACTCCCTAGATTCACAGATGTGATAATAATTGAAAATATTATTCTGATTCAGATGTTTTTTCTTAAGGTGGAGTTTTGCTTTAAAATATATCTTGGTATCACTATGTTACTCTTCAGGCAGTATTCTTCATGTAGTATCACAATACTAATTTTGACATCCAGCAGTGAAACCCTCACTATTTCTGTCTTCACTCTGTTTTCCAGCCAAATTGGACTTCTTTATTCCTGGAAGCTGTTATTTTCTCTTCTGCATCAAGATATTCAAGAAAGTGCTTTCCTTATCCTGGAGAAATTTTCATCCCCCTGACTCTCACTGGTACCCGAATAAATTTTTCTCTTATTCTAGATCTCCTTGCAAACATAATTTCCTTTGTGAAGGTTGACACAACTAGCTGTATATTAGCCTCCTATTCTATGTTTCCATAGAAATTCAAAGACCCTCTCAAATTCTTTCTTATTGCTTTTTCTTCCTCTCATTCTCCCCCTCTCTCTACTTATACACACATACACACAGGCAAAGCATCGCTTATTTGACTACATTTCATAGCAGACTGTAAACTTAATGAGGACAGAGGCCAAGTTTGCCTCATCAGTATTTTATCACTAGGACCTTAAGACAGTGCCTCGCCTATTGTAAGTGTGAAGTAAACAATGAATAAATAAATTTTGATTTCTGAGGAATTGTGTTAATCCCTATTCATAGTCTGTATTATCTCTTTGAAGACATGTTCTTTGGGGAAGAAAGGAAAGAGGAGCTGAGTAAATACAAAAGGAAAGTAGAGAAAGAAAGGAGATGTCAGCAAGATGGCAGAAATGAGAAATGTTGAAGCAGAGTACACAGTGGTGCACTCCCAATATAATGGAAAGGAACTCTAATTGAAATGATCAAAAGGAATGTTCAATTTCTGACATACAGGCAACTGTCTTCTATCTAAAATTTTTGAAATAAATTGACTACAATTATTTGATAGCAAAAGGATGGATATTATTTGTACTATAAAAGGCAGAGATGATAATTCATTTTAATGACTCTAACTTTAATTGATGTAACTTTAATAAGATCAATACCAAAGATATTTATAGTTTTCAATGTTTTAATGTGCTTTGACACATATTAACTAGTTTGCCTTCACATAAAAGTTTGAATGGGTTTTGTGAGAAACACACATTCACCCGTCCAAACTCACCGAATAGACTCGGAGACACGAAGAACAACAGAAGTGAGACTTTTAATGGTGGTCTTGCAAGATCGAGTGTCTGGTAAGCAGGCACACCCAGGGCAGTTACAGCAGGTAATTTATCTCCTAACATGGAAGTCCTTCCCCCAGTTCCTCGTTAGTTGAGTATTATAGGGGTACAATCTTTCCAGATGTCACCTAAGTTTCATCATCTCCCTTATGAGGCTATACCCCATCCCCTTCCCCGCTTAAGTTTTGATTTCCCAAAAATGAAACTTTCTTCCCTTTTATGGACTGACCCCTCCTCTACATTCTGTTTGCTTATTGTGACCTTCTAGGTGCATGAGCCGTGTGGTTTGTTACATCCACAAGCTGACTGCCAGTATTTATATTTATCATGCCTTGAAAATGGACCATTAAAATGTTTCATATATCACATTTTTTATCTGTGTGACAGATGTGAAAAGAGTCTCTAGAAGTGACTCCAACTTGTTCTTGTGGAGGTCCACTCCAGGTGAACTCCAAAATCCACCCTCTTGTTCCTATTACCATTTCCTCTGCTTAGGTCAACTGTTCACCCCGTTTCAAGCAGAAGTTTCAAATAGCTACCACTTATGTTTCCACTTGCTTCTTGCCCACTCCCTGTCCTCCAAAGTACTTCCAAAGTGTTCTTCTAAATTTAAAATTTATCATAACACCCAGATTTAAAATTTTCTGTCACTTCCTATTACACACAGCAAAAGGTTGAGTATAATTTGTTGCCTGTCTTATTTATATTCCTTTTTCCATTATGCCACACTCTTCTCTCTACACTTTTGATTATTTATAGATGCTTGAAAATGACCTTCTCTCTCATTCCTCTGGGCCTTTATACAGGTTTCTGCTGTCTAGCATGACTTTCTCCCACAGTTTGCACTTAATTAAATGCTACTTATGTTCAACCACACAGTTCAAGCATCAGCTCAGTAGTCTTTTTTAACCCCTGTAATTGAAGTAGTTACCTCTATTTCTCTAATTTTCAAAAATGTTTACTATATCTGGTATTTCAATACAGTCATGTGTTCCTTAACAGTGGGGACAGGTTGTGAGAAATACAACATTAGGCAATTTCATCCTTATGAAAACATCATAGAGTGTACTTACACAAACCAAATGGTATAGCCTACTACACACCTAGGCTATAATATAGCTATTGTTTCTAGGTTAAAAACCTGTACAGAATGTTATTGTACTAAATACTGTAGGCAGTTGTAACTCAGTGGTGTTTGTATTACATGGAAAAGGTGGAGTAAAAATACAATATAAAAGAAAAAATAATGGTATACCTGTATAGGGCACTTACCACAAATAGAGTTTGAAGGATTTTCCAGAAATCAGAGTTTGAATGTATGCATACTTTGCATATCTACTTCATTTATTTGACTTATTTTAGCTTTTATCTTTAAAATATTTCTATCCTAATTTCTTTTGGCTACTTTGTAGTTTTCTAAATATTTGAACCTGTGTTAAACTATTTTATTCTTTCTTCTTTACTAATGACTATATTGCAATGTGTATTTTTTCTTCTGAGTACAGATTTTACTATGTCATTATTTTATATGGAATAGCAATTTTATTACTTCTTGTATAGTTTGATATTTCATATTTGATTTTTGATCTTTCTTGTTTCATAATTCCCAAACCATCACGATTTTCCGGTTACCTTTTCCTAATTATCAAAATTCTATAAAAAATTGAGTAATAAAATCTTTGTGCATTAGTCAGTTTTCACACTGCTGATAAAGACACACCAGAGACTGGGCAATTTACAAAAAAAGGAGGTTTATTGGACTTACAGTTCCACATGGCTGGGGAGGCCTCACAATCATGGTGGAAAGTGAAAGACATGACTCACATGGTGGCAGACAAGAGAAGAGACAGAACCAAAAGTAGAAACACCTGATAAACCCATTGGATCTCATGAGACTTACTAATGATCACAAGAATAGCACAGGAAAGACTGGCCCCCATGATTCAGTTACCTCCCCCTGGGTCCCTCCCACACATTGATTTAAAATGTATATCATATCAAGATTTTCTTTGTGGTCAATGCAATAGTTCTGGTTCTCTAGAGACACAGAATAAATAGGATGTCTATATGCGTGTATGTGCTAGTGTGTGTGTTTCTCTGGATAAACCTTAATACGTCACCGATACATATGCATGTGTGTGTGTATCTATATTTATATCTATATCTCTATATCTATATCGATATCTATCATCTATGTCTATATTTGCATCTATGTCCATATATTATCGTTTGAATGTTTTTTTCTCCTCTCTAAAATTCATTTGAAAAATGTTGAAATAAAATCAACAATGCAATAATTTAGGAACTGTAGCTTTGGGAAGTGATCAAGTCATTAAAGCAGAGCTCTAATGAATTAAATTAGATGTCCTTATAACAGGACTGAATGAAGGGAGTTTGCCCCTTTTGTCTTTCCCCCTTCCGCCTTGTGCAGACACAGCATTTCTCGCCTGTGGAGGATGCAGTATCCAAGGCATATTTTTGGAAGCAGAGGATGGACTCTTACCAGATAATTGAACCTACTGGCACCTTGACCTTTGACTTTCAAAACTATGAGAAATAAATTTTTGTTCTTTAAAAATAACCCAATCTCAAATATTTTGTTGTAACAGCGCAAATGGACTAAGACAAGTGTGTGTGTGCACGTGTGTGTATACATATATACACATACGTATTTGTATACATATATAGCCTTGAGTTCCTCATTTGTGTGTTCAACCAACTGTAGATCAGAAATATTTAAAAAATAAAATTGTATTCGAACTGAATATGTACACAGTGTTTTTCTTGTCATTATTCCCTAAATAATGCAGTGTAACAACTATTTACATAGCACTTACATTATATTCTGCATTATAAGTAATCTAGAGATGATTTAACATATACAGGAGGTTGTGCATAGGTTACATTCAAATAGTATGCAATTTTATATCAGGGCCTTGGGCATCCATGAATTTTGGTATCCAAAGAAGGCCCTAGAACCAATCCTTTAATCCCCCAACGAATACACACACACACACACGAGACAGAGAGAGAGAAAGATAGAGAAAGTTTTTATTCTGTTATTAGTTGCAGAATTTTATTGTACTTTTCCATTTTATTAATGGCTACTTTCTCTTATTTTTCCCTGCATATATTTATCCTATTTTCTAAGAAAAAAATATTTGTCATACTCAGCTTCCAACTGCTTTTTACATCTAAAATTCTGAAAATCTTTAGAATAATCTTTCTTCTTTTTAATAAACCCTACACTATCAAACTATTATTAATTTTTCTTAGTTACAATGGCAGTTTTAGTTAACAGTAATTACTATCATTTCCTGTATAGCAAACATTTTCTTTTCCAAGAGTTATTCAGTAATTATATTCTCTATTAATTTAACTTAATTATGTATATGTTTACTTTATTGCTCACCATTGATTGTTTTCCTTTGCATGCTCCCTTTCTTGAGTCTCTTTTCTGGCTATTTTGTTGCATTTTTTACAATCCTTTGTCAAATATTTTCCTCAGGTAGAAAAGCAAGTGATATGTTTCTTTGCATATGAATTAACTTCTTTCACCTTTTCAAATGAATGACATAATTGCGTTGTGAGGTACAGGGCTCTGCAGAGCATACTTTTGTTCAGCAGCTATAAATATTGTTTGCAGAATTTGTTCCGTAATTTCCAAATCATCAAGATTTTCAGGGTGGCACCCGCCTGCAGTCCCAGCTACTCGGGAGGCTGAGACAGGAGACTTGCTTGAACCCAGAAGGCAGAGGTTGCAGTGAGCCGAGACTATGCCATTGCCAGCCTGGGCGACAGAGCAAGACGCCGTCTCAAAAATAAAAATAAAAATAAATAAAAATAAATAAAAAAATTTAAAAAACACAAATTCTCTAGAAATTTGGATAATAAAATCGTTGATTTAATACTTATATCAAGATTCTCCTTGTGATCAATGTGTTATTTCTTTCAGTATTGGTGAAGAGAAACCTAATTTTTTTTTTATCAATGGGAGTCTTTAGAATTTTCCTTTATTTTTTGAATTTTTCAAAGTTTGCATTATTCTCTTATAAATACTATCCAGAATAATATCCATAGGGACATTATTTTTCTTTCATCAGCATAATTAATATTTTCCTTCTATTTATTTATTTCACCTCTTGTTATTTCATAATGTATCACCTGGATTCATCTGTCATTTCTCTCATTTATTTCTTCCACAATTAGTCTATCTTTAATTTTTCCTTCCTTTGTACTTCAAATATTGCTTTTACTTGATATTCAAAGCTTCCAATTTAGGCTCACCTGTAATTATTCTCTAAAAGCCAACACATTTTTAATAGAGAAAAGCACATTTTAAAAATATGTATATATTTATGTATACATAAAGATGTACATTCTGTATATACACAAGTATACGTATATGAATATTATAATTTGTGTTTAAAGAAAATCTTATGATACATACATTTTTGCATTTTGCTTTTCTACCTTGATATTTCCATATGGAAAACATTATAAACCTTACAAATCAACTAATATGGTTCTTTTAAAAATTTTTGTTTAGGGTTACATAAAGTTTTTTTTCGTTTTGATACACCTCAATATGTTGAACCGCTTGCCTGGAATGAATGTTTATTTATCAACCTTGCTACTTTTTAAATAAGAAAATGTCCCTGCGGTAAAGTTCAGAAATGAGTTGGAAGTCAGTCAAGGATTTCTTCCGAACACATTATTAGGCAATTAAAACATTATATATAAATACCTATATAAAAATGTCCTCCTTACTGTCTTTATATTTGTACAAAACTGATCATGTCAAAATGGTCTGCTTTTATAGATACAGAGTGAGAACACCATCTCCAAATCAAGAAAAAAAATCAAGGTCTAGGTTATATATTTTGCACTAGACAACTGAGGAGACCCAGAAACCTCTGAAACTGAGGAAGAGTCAATGAACATCAAAATTCATACATGGAAATCATAATTAAGATTTTTTTTTTTTTTTTTTTTTGAGACGGAGTCTCGCTCTGCCGCCCAGGCTGGAGTGCAGTGGCCAGATCTCAGCTCACTGCAAGCTCCGCCTCCCGGGTTCACGCCATCCTCCGGCCTCAGCCTCCGGAGTAGCTGGGACTACAGGCGCCCGCCACCTCGCCCGGCTAGTTTTTTGTATTTCTTAATAGAGACGGGGTTTCACCGTGTTAGCCAGGATGGTCTCGATCTCCTAACCTCGTGATCCGCCCGTCTCGGCCTCCCAAAGTGCTGGGATTACAGGCTTGAGCCACCGCGCCCGGCCATAATTAAGATTATAAGCTGTAAAAATCAAGATTCAAGAAACAAAGCAAAAATTTGTCTAATGCCTGATTTCTATGCTCTTGAAGGGAATTATTAAATATACTCATAAATATCAGTTGTGGATTCCGCAGTTCTTCATTTTTATTCTTAAATTGGTCAGATGCCAGCTACACTGGAGATAAGTGCAAGTAATGTCAGACCTAAGGGTTCAATTTTCTGTTCAATTGTATTAGGTTATCATTTTCATTACATTTGAGTAGATGCTTTTGCCAGTGTCAAACATAAATAAAACAGCAAAAGCTTTTCAATTTTCTTAAAACATGACTCAATACACAAAATTAGAAGTAACACTAGTCTTATTTTGACCTTGTCACATAATTTTAGTTAATCGAAATATGGAACATTTTTATCAGAGCCACAATATGATATCACAATTATGAGACTAGGGCTATATATGTCAGTCTATATGTGTACATGTGTATATGTACCTTTTCCTGTATTTTATAAATAAGGGATAACAGGAAATATAAATAGCAATAACTGTTGCTGGTCGATCTTTCTGAATATAATTAAATTATTATTTACTTTTTAATGGACTTCAAATTTCTATAAATATATAGTAAATGGTCTTTTTTTATTTAAAACATCTAAATTTGTCTCTTAAGCATTAATATAATAAATTTCCATGTCATATCTCTTTTATTATAAAAGCATGGGTTAAAAAATGAATAAAATAAAATTGTACATGTCTTTGGGTCTACATAGAATTTAAAAAGCGTTAAGGACTATATCTAGATGAAACTAATTTAATATTTAACTTTGAGAGTATTTAAAACAAGTTGAAGTAACAAATCTTACTAATTGAACATACGGGATTGAGAAGTCATAAAAATGTCTCAAATTATGAACCTATAATATAGAGATACTTGAATTCAAATTATGCTGTTTATAAACCAATCTATCTTAGGTAAATTATTGATTAATTAGATGTTCTGTTTTTACATACCAGCAGTTAGATAGGTTCTACCTACCAAAAACGGCTGTTGCAACAAAACAATGTATAAAACTACTTGGCAAACAGAAGATACTAGCTGAATTTAATGATCTTAAGTTTGCATCGTGTTCCAAATAGGAGCAATGCTCACACTGTAATGTATACAGTACATTGGTTTTTACCTGGAATTTCATAGACAAGTTTTCATTACTTCCTTTAATTAAACCAGTTTTAACTAAATTCAACTGTGGTATTTTATTAACTATGAATAAAAGTGTTTATTAAGCAAATTAATAAGGAAAATGTAATATTAGAATTCTTATATAAGTAAAAAAATATTAAAATATTAATCATTGTATTCTAGGCTTGGAAGTATCCTTAGAGAGGAATTATCTATCTACTATATTTTATAGATGAAGAATTATGGTAAAATGATTTTTCTAAATTATTTCCCTAACTCATTCTTTTGTATTTATGAATTTTGTATAACTGTAGGTAAATCTTTTAGCTCTGCGAGATAAAAAGGAAAAAAAATAATTTAGAAGACTGCAAGAAGCTCAAAAATGGTACATACAGTATTTTAATGTGCCCTAAAAAATTTAAGTCACAAAATCAATATGTTATTATTATTAAAATGATAGTTTCCCCTACTAGGTAAATTATCCACTTAGTTTACTAGACTAATTGTTTACTTAAACTTGAAAGAATCATTGTTAAATCTTTGCCAATGCTCTGTATGTTCATGATATAAATAGGTTAAAGATGGCCCCAGATTAGTGCCCCAGCATAGGAAAAGTCCTATGATGATAGTTTAGGAGAAAGGACGCAACCTCCTACCTAAATCAATAAATCAAGCCTGCATTTTGTGAGTATCAGAAAGAATCAGACTGGAAAATTCATGATATAAATTTATTTTCAGTGCATGCAACTCATCATATTACCTCCCTTAGATATCTTCCTTAATGTACTTTCTCATCCCTTAGTCTTTGCTAAGTTCCTTTCCTATTTTTTCTATTGATTGCTGCTATTAATTACCAATGGCTATTACTCTCCATTGATATAGTCACTAAATTTCAAAGTGACCTATTTTCATGCTTTTCTCTCTCACTAATTGTTAAATTCCATGAAGGAAATGATTACCTCATTTACCTTTTTGTTCCTCTGATCTGTTGCATTTCTTTTTACTGCTTCTTACACTTCTATTTTTCTTCCTTTCTCTTTCTTTCTTTTTTAGGATATGAATGAATGAGATGGTTTTCTTCACTTTTTCCTTTTCAAAATTAATTTGAGTTTCATTCATTAGACTAATTCTATACAAATATTTTTCTAAATTATTTCCCTAAATTGTTCTTATGTATTTACGAATTTTCTGTACCTGTACATAAATCTTTTTGCCTAAATATTCAATTATCAGGCAACTGGGAAAGCACCAGGTGCATGATAGTGAGGGTAAGTCAGTAGGAATTATATCATAGCACAATAATTTTTAAAGAAAATTAAACTTAATCTGAAATTACAAGGTTGACAAATCATGGCTTTCAGTAGAGCTTGGTACCAGGCTATGAATTAATATTAACCATGATAAAACAGGGGCAATGAGTTAGCTAAGGAATGTATCTGAAGAAGCAACGGGATAAGTGTAACATGACTTTAGAGAGTAATCGAATCACTATCCAGAAAAATATATAAGCAGGAACTATAAAGAAAAGTAAGTTGTTTTCTTCTAGATTATTACAGTGGTCTTTTGACAAGTCTCCTTGACTGAATTATTTGAAAGCTTTTTCATCTCTTCCTCCAAAGTTAACTTTTCAAAGCATGAGTCACACAATTGTTCTTCTCAGCAAGCTTTTATGACTCACGATTGATTACAGAATAAAGCCCACTAAAAACTTTCTATAGCCTACCTTTCTAGTTTTGATTCATTACATATTTTTATCCATAAGATGTGTTCAACATTTTCCTTTCTCTGTACTTTGCTAGTGATGAAGTCCAAGCATATTGTAAAACCAAACAATGCACTTTTCCTATTTTGTTTTCAAGATTTGTGTGTCTGTATGTAAAGAAAACTTAGATATTTAAATATTTTTTAAATGTAAATTCTATTTTTAATACCCAAAACTTTTCCATTTATAAAAATTCAACATTCTAAAAAAGGGAGGCATCTTTAGAATCAGCAATATTTCAGTTTTATTGGTCTCTTAGAAGTAAATCAACCACATATATAGAAAATACATACTCAGAAATTTTAATATTAATACACCTACTATTTTTAAATTTTAAGATAGTTTTCACTTGTTTTGTGATATAGCCATGCATGTTTCAAATGTTTAAACAAAATCAGTTTCAGAATTCCAAATATTAGGCTATTTTTATTTAAAATCTTTATATGCCACAGAGGTATATTTTTAAAATGAAGGGTGTACCTCACTGTAAGTTGGAGATATCTTTTTTTAATGTGTAAAGAGAAATGTTCCAGAATCTGATGATATTTGCATTTGATTTTCACTAACGACCTCATTTTTCACTCCTGCAGGTAAACTCTGGAATAGTTCTGTCACTGTGATTCATTGATAGAGATCCACTTACTCACATAGTTGTATTAATAATTTTTGTTTCACTTTATACCTTAGTGGTTTTAAGAGGTCAGCATTTATCATTCTGCATCTTGTTGGGCAGCACTTCTTGGAAAAAAGCTAAAAATCAAATTGATATCTCAACTTTACTAAGACATGAGAGCACACTGGTAATGTGTAATTGGTCATGCCTGTCTCCCATTTACATTTACCTCTCAGTATGTGCTTCTGTACAATAAATATTTTTGTGTAGATATTTGTGCAGTAGGTATTTTGCAGTTTGCCATAGATGTTGACTTATTTGAAATCATACTGAGGAAAATGGATGAAGTTTGAAGATAGCTGAAAACCATTATATGAGAGCTGATTGAAGGCACTAATAAAGTAGATCTGAGAAAAGAATAACTAAAGGGACATGAAAATATTTACAGATATTTGAGAACTGGAAATTTGGAAGAGGCATCGTATTTTGGCTTGTGAACACAGATGTAACTAGGAAGGTACTCAGGGTGTTTTAACCAACCAAGTTGGGAGAGGTGCCTCAAACAGGTATTGAGTTTCAGAGAAACAAATTTTCTCAAAGATTAGAGCTTTCCAAGCTTTTATGTACATATGAGTCATCTTAGTGTCCTTTTAAAATGAAGATTCTGGTGTATGTAGTAGGTGGTGGGTGGGACCTGAGATTCCAAATATCTAACAAGCTATTAGATTACAACAACTTTGTTGCTCGAGAAAGAACACCTAGATGGCTGCCAAGGAGTCACTGCCTTTGTTCAACTGATAATGGCCAGGTGGAAAGGAAAGGAACAACTGGAGGCACTTCTTGAAGATCAGCACTCTCTGATGATGCTTGCTCAGAAAGAAACTCCTGTTGAGAAGGCCAGCTTGAGAATTTCCAGGGAAGTTTGAGGGTGCCTGGAGAAATTCACATTCAGGAGACCAGTGGTTTGTTTGATTCTGATTGGTGATATTGGAAGGGTAACTGGAATCAGAATTCATAAAGTCATTTTAAATATTAGTAGAAATTTTAGTGTATTTTTGAATGGCACTGGTTTAAAGAAGCTAAAATATCTAGACAAATATGGAAAACAGTAGTACCTAAAGCATTTAATCAAAGCAAATGAATACTATAGGTGATACTAGAAAAACTCAGCTGGCATCAGTATTATGTGGAAAAAAAATTGATTAGAAACAGCTCATAGACAAATTACAACTGATGACAAACAAATGGCAAGGTTTACATTTTGGAGAATCTAACAAAATTAATTGATTTCTCCCTCCACACACATGCACACACTACTTTTCAGTTATCGATGAACTATATTACTACTTGTCTTGATATTGGAACATATTTCTTAAAGCTAGTCATGGAAACAGAAGAGTTCAGAACAATACATCTGATTATTTATTTTCCTTTGTCTACTTGTTACAGGCTGAATTGGCCCCCAAAATTCACAAATTGAAATCCTAACACCCGGTACATCAGAATGTGACAGTATTTGAAGATACGATCTTTAAAGAGGTGATGCATTTTAAATGAGGTCATATGGATATGCCCTAATCAATATGACTGGCATCTTTTTAAGGAATGGAAGTGAGGATACAGAGAATGCACAAAGGAGAACCATGTGAGGAGAGTGAGAAGGTGGCCATCTACAAGACGAGATGAGAGGTCTCAGCAGAAAGAAACCAAATCTATAGACACCTTGATCTTCGACTTCTGGCCTCCAAAACTGTAAGACAATTTCTATTTTTTAAGCCACCCAGTCTGTGATATTTTGGCAACCTTAGAAAACAGGTACACTACCCATCACTGCAAAAAATGTTTTGAGAAAAACCTAACTTTCATAAGTCTGTGGCTTTCTCTGCTACATTAGGGCAGTGACACCTTAGCTAATAAACATACCTAGAGATTTTGAGGGATATAAATATGGTATAAAATATATTGTATTTAATTATAAATCATGATTTATATTTTAATCTTGCTGTGGAACTTTAAGAAATTAAGTGTTGGCCCACACCTGGACGAATGTCCCACATTAGAGGAACATCAAACATGGAGAGCAGTTTCCAAGGATTATTCTGAACCTTCCACATGTAATTGTAGAAATAAACAATGTAGAAATACAAGAAATATTTTAATGTTTCCAAAAATATTTTATATGTTCTATATGCCTTATCATGTATCTATATAGAAATAGATGGATTATACATCCATATGGGTAGAAAAGGAGTCTGTTATACATGTGCTTATAAACATATTTAGACATAAATATATATAGAAGTATATAAAATAACATTTATTAAGTTCAAATTCTGCCTTTTGCCTTTTTATGGATATCATTATTTGGTTTACATTTTGATATCATTAAATTATTTGGAAATTCTATAATATGAGAAATAGATCACATAAAACTTCAGCAAACACTTAGCTGATTGACTTCTGCCATGATTGGCTGTGGTTTAACTTACTGAGTTTTTCCATGATTGGCTGTTAAACCAGACCTCTTATATGTCCAGAGTGGAAAATCAAAATCATTACTCTTCCTCTGAGGTAGAGTTTTCCAAACTTGACTGGACATTAGAATTACCTGGGAAACTTTTTAAACATCATAATTCTCATGCTATACATCCAGAGATTCTGACTAAGTTGGGCTGGGGTATCAGGAACATCAGCTTTTTTTTTTTTTTTTAATGTCCTAGGTGATTCTTATAGTCAGCCAAGGTAAAAATTTCTGCTTCATAAATCAATTTTTAGTTTCATAGCACTTTTATGAGCTCAATTAAGATAGCAACTTATAACATTATTGTATCATTTTATTTATCTTGAAGGTCATTTTGCTCCCTATATAAAAATCAGGTATTTTGCAGGAAATCATGCAGTATTCTTGGAGACTACTGAGTGGCATAGAAATTATTTTGTTTAACTACTTAGTAACATAGTGTTTGTCAATTTATGTGTAGAGGTCTGGAGAGTTTAGGATTATTTTAAAATGAGAGGAATGGGATTACTTAGTATTTGCAGGAACAATAAAACTTTTCAAGTGAAATTAGATCTGTATAGACTGAATCATATTGGACAAGAATTCAAAAAGTTCTGGAGAAGTGGAGTATTTTTAATTCTATAAAATGAAATAAAGCTAGACTGGCTAGTGATATGATGACATATTCTAAGTTAAGGCATGTGGTGAATGAAACATACACTATATTTTGTATGTAACTTAAAATCAGATGGGAATTGAAGGGATATGCTATTTTTAGCTATAGTAGATGCCTTACCATATATTTATTTAGTACGGGATGTATGGTCTTGTTTCATACTTTATCCATACACACACTGAATAAATAACACTATTGTAGTTCCACCAATCAATCTAAATACTCAAATGACTGAAAGGTGTCACGAAAGAGGCTACTGTTGTTTTTCCTTTTCCTGACTTGCTTGGTTGTTAATTCCCACAACTGTATAAAAAGAAAAATGTTGCCTGTAATCAGAAATTGACAATTTATGGCTTCATGAGAGGTTTCTTTGGAGAAAGAAGATTCTTTTTTTTTTTTTTTCCTGTGTATTTGTAATCTTTTCATATTCAAGTAAAATACCCATGACAACTTCAAATTAATCCAAGGAAAAAGCTTCTTACAAATAAAACATCTTTCATGCATCAGAATTTCTGTTGGAAAGCAGAATTTTGGGCAAGTTTATCACATGCAAAAGAAAACATTCTGGCCTTCACTTGTGTTAATTGCTTAAATTAAAATTATCAGTAAGATCAAATCTGAGTATTCTTTGATATTATTAAAGTTTACTTTAATGAAAAACTTCAAAATGCAAATACTGATAACCTGTCAACAGAGGCAGGTATTCCTCATTTAAGTTAAATGCTCCTCCATCTGTATATGTGGATAACTAATGCTTTTAATACAAAAACATATTAAAAAACAAACAGGAAAATTCAACTACAGCCAGCAAGTTTACCAATCATACTATAAAGCCTATTATGTAATTATTATTTAAGCCTTTGGAGTTGCAAAATAAAGATTCCCAAGCTGATCCAATATGTCAGAGGCTATTAATTTTCTAATGTTTTCTTCTAATACATTTGGTTTTGATGGGAAATACGTATTTTCCTTATATCACTAAAATTATCATTTTATATCTTCATTTTAGTTATAAATAAATTCTCCATTAAAGCTCTATTATAAGGTTATATCTTCCTTAAATAATACTTAATATGATTTAGATCTCTCATGTGTTGTCTTTTTCTAAAATTGCAAAAGGATATCTTTCAGAGAAAAATTTGAACTGTAATTTACATTATAAGTGGTGTCACGTTTGGCTTTGTTTTGCAGTAATGGCTCACCATTAATTCATCAACCAAATGAGATGATATGTTTCAGCAAGTTTCCTAGTACTTTATAACCCAGAATGCAATTTGGTGTATGTTTGAGGGTACATAGAGAAGTAGTAAAAAATGTCTTTTTTTCCCTTAGATTTTTACCAAAACAGAATATGTGCATGTGCATCCAGGCTGCATTATTGTATTCATGCATTCAGAACACACACTGAATCATCTTCCAAATATGACAGCTCTAGGTGTGGTTACCAAATGAGTGAAATGAACGTATCTTTTTAATACAAGAGATTCAAGTAAAATGCAAGAGTTTGAGTTCATCAAATCTTAAATTTGTATAAAGCAAGTAATGTGCTATTTAGTTTCTGAATTTCAATGGCTGTATACTAGACACATAAAAGTCTTTATATTTATAAAAATTCAATTTGCAAAAGAGGTGCAGCTTCAATCTTAATTCAATCAGAATGAATTTGTATTTAAAAGGAAGAGATGGACTGTAATTATAAAGTTGTTTGATGCTCTTAAATCAATTCATGTGATGATGCTTGGAGTTCAAGCCACATTATTGCAATGTAGTGTCTGACTCTTGAATTTTCCAAAGCAATCAGGGAGATCTCTGAAGGACAACAAAAGAATGGGAAAGGAGCGAGTTTGCCGCTGCTAAAATGAATGCAAATGGCATCTCCATTCATTTCATTCACAGCAATCTGTCACATTGTAGTTTCTCTTTCCAGATAGAAATGGGGGATAATATTGGAAATAGTAATGCATAAGTGGACAGGGTCTGACCATTAAAATGTTTACCATTTCCAGAATGATGCCTGCAGATGTTACAAAATTGAAACTGGATAGGTATTAGAATTGCTGCCGGTTTCTATTCATTTGAATGGCAGCAACCCAGAGCACTGTTTTACGGTTTTGTGTGGACGGGCAATCCATTATCTTTTTTTCCCCTCCCTGAGATCAAATAGTATTTTTGTGAGGATTACATCCCTATAGTAAGCAGCAATAGAACTAATAGTAATCCCACTCCTTTACAATTGCAGAGTTGACTTAGAAATTGAAATCCCAGTTTTGTAATTGATTTTTAAAAGTTTTTAACAGAAAGCTCTTCTTTCAAAATAAGCATTACAGAATTCACAGGAAATAAAAAGTAGCATAAGAAAAAATATATTTTTGTATCATCTGGAATTCTATCAAGATTGTATAGATCAAATAACTGATATTTATAAGCTAATTTTGTGCAAGTAATTTTGTCAGCAGTTTTTTTGTAAATGAAGAAAATAGAGCATATAAAGGTTAAGTATATATTTCCAAGACTTACACACTTAGCCTGCAGTTATAAAACTTTGTAATTTTTGGAGACAATAGTCTATCTGGCTTTGAATGATGCACTTAACATAAAACTTACATAAAAGAGTGATATTTGTTTTAGAAAAAGATAATTTTATTCTATAATAAAAGATGAGTGAATTCCATAGCAAAAACATTGGAGAGTATTATCTCTAGGTATATTTTAAAATATTACGGAATATTGTTTCCAGGAAACTACTCTTATTAATGCCCATCTGCGGAATAAAATCGGATTGTGAATAAATGGATTCCTGTTCCTCACAAACACTCTTTACTGAAACCTTCTAGAAAGAGTAGTCTATACTTGCTGGCTTCAATATTCCCTTTTCTCTTTCTAACCTCCACTTGAATCAGGCTTTTATTCATAGACATAAGTCAGTATTCTTGGCAGGGTTATCAAAAAGCTCCACATTCTGAACTCCAATGGTCAGTTCTCAGTTCTCATCTTACCTCTATTAGTATTTGACTTAGTAAATTAGTTTCCTTCTTGAAACAAATTCTTCACTTGAGTTTAAGGATATCACAACCTCCTAGTAGGTGTTACTCCTATCACAGTAACTATTTTTTATTCTCATTATCTTTTTGCTAGTTTTTCTTTAGTTTCCCACCATCTAAATAGTTGGGTAGTCTGACTAGCATTTCTATCTGCATTTTCTCCTTTGTGATCTTCTTTCATAAGCTTACATGCCATCTATATGTTCATAAGACCCCATTAAATTTAGGTTATCTAAAACCTGGTCATCTCTTTTTAGATTTGGATATATAACTAAATGCTTGACAATTCCATTTGGAATTCTAAATCAGTAACTCAAACATAACAAGTTGAAAATTTAACCAAAATCTTAATTTATTCCTCTTTACCACCAATATTGATGCTGTTTCCCCATCACAGATCATAGGTAAAGTGAAAAAAAAAAAAAAAAAGAATTACTCCCAGGTATATGTTATAGAGTATGATGTCTAGCAAGCAACTGTTACCCTCATTTACAGAGGAAAATCATATTTTCTATAAATCTGCAATCATACTTATTATGCCTGTCTATATATTTCTGTAATAAATATTACATTATATTCATATAAAGGAGTGCTAGAGCTATGTCCATGCATAGTGACTTGACAGTAGACAAATACAGCTCAAGTTAAAGGCAAGTCCCTTAGCCTCCTGTTCTAACCAATTGCTTTTCTTCAATTGTCCTTATAAATAGCATGAACTATGTAAGACTGCTATAAGTATTAACAGCCTCAGAGTTTAATGAATACATATACTTTTTTCAGGTCTTAAAGAGGAATCAGAAATGAATAACATCATTCAATACAATTAAATGCATTTCTGAACCTTTTCCTACCAGGATGAACAAGAAGTAGGTCTAGCTACTGCCTATCATCAAGATTTCTAATGACAAAACCACAGGAATAAGTCCAAACAAGTTTCTCAATTAGGAACAATGGCACAGAAAGTAAAAACAACATCAAGTGAAAATAAGAGAAATCATGAGGTTGCAGAAGTTGAGATTCAAATAAAACAGAAGTATTCATTGATTGGTGGTTTGAGTAAAGTGGAGCACAAAAAACTTTTAGAATGTAAGTTCTGTTAGAGTAGAGTCACTATTTGTTTTGTCCTCTGCTGTATCCACAGGTCTGAGAAGCATGCCAGACACTTGACAGGCACTCAAGCATTTGATGAATGAACAAAACGTTATTGTGACCTATTCCAATCCTGAGCATGCATTTGCACAGTCATTCTAGATTCATTTGGAGGTACTGATTCCAGAACTAGAATCCAAAGTAAATTACGAGTATACTAGCAGGTTTTTGTTTCTCTCTCTCTCTTTCTCTCTCTCTTTTTCTTTCTCTATTCTGATGTAGTTGATTGGCCTGCAAAGGGTGAAATATGGCAAAAATGATTTCCATTTGGTGTTTGTAAGTTATTTCAAAGACATAGCAGCTTGAGAATAAAAATTCTTTTTTTCTTTCTCAAGTCTGATGTTCAGCTGTTTAGTGGATGCAACATGAATTTCTTTTGAGTCTCCTTCTTTCATATAATCTTTGAATTTTAAAAAGTATGTCAAGAGTCTCTAAGATTTCTAATTTTAAATTGTCTTCAAACATCACACACAAACTGAGCTTAAGCACTTCTTTAACTAATAGGCAACATTTGCCAAGGTGTATATTTTCTCCTTAATAACTGCTTGTAAAGGCTAGGGCAGGTAATCAAATTCTGATGAGTGTTTTCTCCTTAACCAGAAGTAATAAAACAATTACAACACACACTACTTGCCTCCAGATTGTTCCCATTGAACAAGATGAGGTGATTTTCCCACCATCTGATGTTTTAAGCATCCATGGATAATTGTTCCATAGACTTATATTTAAATGATCTTTAGAAGAGAACACTTTTTAAGTCTTCTTCCCAGAATGTTATGCAAGTAGCATTTTTACATAATCTGCATAAGAATATAGAGCTTCACTAAAAGTTACTGGATACCAAATGTGACTTAAAACGTTATTAAAAATGTAAGCACAAATTTGACAACATATTTTCATGATCTTTTCTATTGACTGGACATTTATTTCTTCAGTTTCCAAAAAACCCTGTTTTCCTGAGGCTAGGCAGAATGTTTGAAATGTTTACCAGAAGGCACACTAATATTTCATGAGAAACATGCAAATATATTTATAGAGTTGATAAAAATATTATTTTAGAAGACAGTAGACATTGTCTCTTTGTTCCCTTAATTTCTTGACTTAAGTCATTGTAAATATCCAATACCCAGAATGAAGTTTATTATCTGCAAATTACATGAGGTATACAATATGTACAAAAAAATGTGTAGGCTTCCAATATTTTCATGAATATTTCACTTACTGTAGTTTGACCATGGTGTTTCCTTATCCTTAATTGGAAGTTTAAAATTTAAGCCTATGTTGATCTTAAGGCACAAGTGGTAATTTATCAAAGCAAAAGTTCTACTAAGTAAGTTTTTTCATACTTCCATATAAAACCTGTATTGTGCCCTCACAATCATCCCTGTGATTTATCTACTGTGTGTTTACCCTTCAGTCCCATCACTTTCATCTTCTTACTTTGAAAAAACTGAATATTTCTTCGAACTATTTCATTATCTTTGCAACCCAGAATGACAATAAAATAAATAAAAAATGAATGACACACATATTTATTTAAAATGCATTGAACACTGATAGTGTGCCAAGTAAAGCATTAAGACCTGGTGATACAGTCATAAACAAAACTAACAAAATCCCTGGCCTCATGAAGCAATGAAGCTTACATTCTCATGGGGTTGACTAATAATAAACATTGAGAAATAATGTCAATTGGGGATCAATGATATTGAAGTAAAGTAAGCAGAATAAAAGAGTAGGGAGTGACTCGGAGCGCTGTTTTGGCCTGAGTGATCTGGAAGTTCTCTGTGGAGGATGCAAGTTTTGAGCAGTCTTGAGTGAAGTTTGAGAGTTGGCCAAGGGTACATCTGGGGGAAAAACGTTCCCCTAAAGAGCAAATGGAAAACCTTGAGATAGGAATATGTATAGGTACTAAAGTGCAAGGAAGCCAAGGTAGCTGAAGGAGAAGTGACAAAGATTTACTGAACATGTCATATAGCAAGAAAAAGCAACTAAGATAAAAATAACATTGCAGGGGTAGTTTATGAAAAGTGAAAATTTACCAAGATGATGTAAAACTATTGCCTTACTTAGAAGTTGCAAATTTGAGTATTAAAGATATTAGGCCAAGGATGAAATATGTGATCACTATTAGTAAGTATAAAGAGTATATGGATTGGAGTTTGTCTATTTAGTATTCCATCTACTTTCTGAATATCACGAATTTATTTTCATGTTATTTATGCAAAAAAAGTTCAACATGACCATAGAAATAAATACATAACGGCCAGGTGCGGTGGCTCAAGCCTGTAATCCCAGCACTTTGGGAGGCCGAGACGGGCGGATCACGAGGTTAGGAGATCGAGACCATCCTGGCTAACACGGTGAAACCCCGTCTCTACTAAAAAAAAAAATACAAAAAAAGTAGCCGGGCGAGGTGACTGGCGCCTGTAGTCCCAGCTACTCGGGAGGCTGAGGCAGGAGAATGGCCTGAACCCGGGAGGCGGAGCTTGCAGTGAGCTGAGATCCAGCCACTGCACTCCAGCCTGGGCGACAGAGCAAGACTCCGTCTCAAAAAAATAAATAAATAAATAAAAAATAAATAAATACATACATATAAATATAAACATGCATTTTTTTAAATGTTATTTGTATTTTAACATTCTTTTTCATATGTAGCTATTGTCTCACGGTGAATATTTCATTTTATAATACTGCTCTATTGCAAATATTTTTGAAAGATAACAGAGAATTGTTAAGTCTTTTTTTACTTCGGAACAATACCATCAGATGGAAGACATCTGGAGTATATTTTCAAGCTCTATATTACAGAGCTCTTAAAAATCAGAAAGTAATTAGGCAAAGGAGATAAAGAAGTAAAAGCATGTTTATTGAAAAAAATTTACCAAGAATATGGAAAAATTATAAAAACAATCTGTTCTGTAAAAGAAGTACTACCTTGAAATAATAAACTATAAGAGGTTGTGAATTTTAATGGACTTTTCTTAAATAATGTTGATGATTCTAATGCAAATGCTAACTTTGTTTTTTTATATAAAATTTTCTAAATTGTTTTACCTAGCAATTCTAAAAAACAAGTTAGCAAGTTTTGTGTTCAGGAAATAAAAGAACATGCAGAAGAAAAATTACAGTATATTATGTTTCTCATAAGCAATTTATATTTCACATTTTTCTAATGAAATTAACAGAATCATTTACTCTCTTGAATACAGTTTCAGAATCAGCCAGTTTAATTTACAGGTAACATTATTTTAAAAGAAAAATGCTACCTTTAGTATTATTTTGTTAATTACAATTTATTTGTTAAATGTCTGGTATGTATTTTTTAGTGAGTTAAACATATTTTTCAGTAACTTGGCAAATGATGGAAAAATCTGTTATTACAAGCATAAATTAGACTTACTTAATCCTTATGTTAAGAAAATTATATGAAATGTTCCTATAGCTGGAAAAAGTTAATGGTATTAAACTAATTTTAAACCATAAGTTCATCAGAAGTGTTCTATACTTTCATTTGCTATGCTATATTACTTTGAATTTTAAGTGAATTTACTACACAAAAAATGATATAGACTAGATAGCTACAGCTAAAGTGTCTTTATAAACCCAGGTAGACAGAGAGTTTTTAGTACCATAACTTGTTTTATACTCTAGGAGTTAGGGTCTATATGTTTTATAAAAGCAAATACCCTATTGCTGCATGGGGCAGGGCAGCTGTAACTGAATGGCTAAGTTGGTTGAGGATACCTTTCAATAAAAATATAGAAAAAAATTAAGGACTATGGATATGAAAAAAATAGAGAAACAGTATTTGTAACATATTATCAAGCTTCATGACACATTAAGGTTTGTTATTTTATAACTTACGTTACCCAAAATAATTACTAGTAAAATCATGAAATTAAAACTACTAGTCCACTTCTCTCTGGAGAGAAAAAGAAGCTTTTCTTTCGAGATGGACTTCTAATACATGGTATGCATCATGATTGAAAGATGAAAGGAAAGAGTTTAAATCCCTTTAAAAATAAAGAAATTTTTAAAAATATAAATATATATTATAAATACATAAATGCACATTATATTGTAAAATGTAGATACGTAAATATACAAATATAAATATCGGCTGTGAACTGCTTCTGAGTCTTTCAAAATAGCAGGAATTAATATGTCTTTCAAACAAAAGAACAATAGAAACAGAAAAAAGAAATTAGACCCAAATGACTAGCTGATATTAAAAAGACTCCCTTCCAAAGTAAGCAATGAATTTAATCATTGTAATAAATCAAAATTACTTTATCAGAAAAACCTATTTGAATTTCCTCTGACACTGATGGTGGTCTCATACATGATTAGAAATGAAGTGCCACTGCACTGCAACCTGGGCAACACAGTGAGACTCAGTCTCAAAAAAAAAAAAAAAAAAAAAAAAAAAAGAAAAAGAAAGAAGAGTCCTGGTCTTTGATGACTTTAATGTTTATAAACTACAAAATATTATACAAAGATTATAAACTATAAAATACAGATAAACAATGAAGGAATAACAATTAGAACAAACTGTGTCAAGTATAGAAATGTATTATATTAAACAATTCTTGGATGAAAAGGAAAAACATGTACCAGAATAAAAAAAATAGAATTTATGGGATTTAAAACTGGTCAAAGGAGAGGATAATGTGTTGCTCTAAGTACTTTTGTCACTATTAATGAAATAATGAAAATGAATGAGTCAAAATTTCAGCTCAAAAACCAGAAATAAAGCAAAACTATAAATTAAAAGAAAGCACAAAGAAGGAAATAATAATAAATGAAAAATTAACGTTAGAGAACAGAAAAAGCAAAAAAAAAAAAAAAAAGATACATCAAAATCCTGCTTTTTAACCAAACCACTAGTTAATTTATCAAGAAAAGAGGGAGAATGAGAGAGAGGACATGGCAAAGGTAAAATGGCCATTTTAACAGAAAACACAAAAAATATTATTAAGGCTACTTCTCTCTATTCAAACAGATTCGAAAACCTATAAAAATGAGTAATTTGCTGGAAAAATAAAGTTTATCAAAATGAACCTCACAGAATTCTTATATAGTCAAATTTCCATAGAAAAAGTAGAGAATTTTGAGGCAATTACCTCAGATAAAGACCAGGGCAAAATATTTTCACTGGGGAATTTTTTTAAACTTCCAAACAAGATGGGAGTGTTCCCTGAACCCCTTGTGGGACTTGCGATGGTGGAGGGGATGGCTTGTTTTGCTCACCACTGAATTCAAACCCCTTGTGGGAGGGGTATCATACAAGTGAGTGGATGCAGGAGCTGGGGTGAGTGCCCTTAGACGCCTTTATGAACCATCTTTGTACCGGCCCACGGCAGTGTCTAGTGGTTGACTGTGACCTCTAAAGCCCTAGAGGGTGTGTGTTACAAACAATGCCCTTTTAGTAGTGGCAGTCCATAGATGCCTAAGTGTTAACCAGCTCAGTCGAGAGTAAGGGTGATATACACCCTGCCCTCTTGGTACCTGGGTTCTTGTCTGGTATCCAGGAAGTATCACGTCATGGGGACTTGAAGGATGGCGAATGCAGAGGTTTTATTGAGTGATGGTGGTGGCTCTCAGTGGGATGGGGAGCTGGAAAGGGGATGGAGCGGGAAGATAACCTTCCTGAACTCCTCTCCGAATTCTCAGCTGCCTCTTCAACATTCAGACAATTACTCTGTTCTCTTCTCTGCCACACCACTCTGCTCCTCTGCCAGGGGAGTTTGGGTTTTTTATAGGTACAGGATGGGGGCGTGGCAGGCCTGGGTGGTTTTTGAAAAAGCAACATTTGAGTGGGGAAAAATAAGGATGTGGAGTTCTCATTTAGGGCTGTGGGCCCAGGCTTGTGAGTGTGGCCTTTTGCAGGGAACCAGCCCCCTCTACCAAGTATTTCCCTGCCTCCTGTCTGTATCAAAAACACCAGTCTCAATGCTCCATAAATTGTCCCAGAGAATTGAAAATGAAGAAAATCTATCAATACCCCTTATGAAGCAAATATATTATTAAAGCCTAAAGCACATAAAAACAGTATCCAAAATATATATTAAAAAAAGGGCAGATCATTATTACTTTGATGTAAAAGTGTTAAATGGAATATTTGCAAACTGAATCCAATGCTACATTAAGAAAGTAATTTATGATAACCAACTAGTATTTATTCCATGAATTCAACGCTGGTTCAATATTAGGAAAATCATCAATATAATTCACTGGATTATTACATATAATCATGTTACTATTTCTATATATGATGGAAAAGCCTTCAGCAAAATTTAATATCCAATTCTGATTTTTAAAAAAATCTCAAAAATTGATTTTTTCTTGACTTGGCAATGTATCTATATTTATATAAAATTATCTATCTATCTATCTATCTATCTATCTATCTATCTATCTATCTGTCTAATCTATCTATCTAAGTTGGTTTTCAAGGCAGCATCTTACTTAGAGGAAAATATCAGAGGAATTTACACTAAATTCAAGAAAAGGGCAAAATGCCCACTATCTTCTCTGTTATTTCACATTGTACTATTATACTAGAAATAGATCTATTTCAATTTGCAGATGAGATGATAATAGGGATGAAAGTTCCTAAAGAATAAATTAAAAATTAATTTTAAACAAAGAAAAATTTTAATAAGTTATAAAGTTGAAAGAAGAAAGGAAAGCACTTTAAATCTCTGGGCTGCAGCAGGGATTTATAGAACAAACATACAGAAATTAAATTGTCTTCATATACAAAAACAATTGCCCAATAGAATATAAAGAAGTCAATTACGATGGCAATAAAGTTTACATACTGGAGAATATACTTAATACTAAATGTAGAAAGCATAAATGAGGAAACACTTTTTAAAAACCCTGAAAGACACAAAAGTAAATTTGAATAAATGAAAGGGATGCATATTCTTGGTTGAGACAACTCACATGCATAATGACCTCAGTCTTCCCTATGTCACCCTAGAAAGTTAAAGTAATACCCCAAAATATCAACACACATTTTTTTTTTCTCATATCACTGCACAGGTTAATACCAAAAGTAATATGGAAAAATGAGAAAATAAGCATATAAAAATCACCAGAAAAATTTAAGGGTCAGACTTTCCAGATATTAGAAGCCTCTATAATAGACTAACTATTTATGGAAACACAATAGAAAATTCAGAAACAGATCCAAATATGCAAGTAAATATGCCATATGATAAAGGTGACGTATGTAATCACTATTCACTATTGCAGCATTTCATAGGCAGCACCACCTCCTACCTTTTTATTTTTTTTGAGACAGAATATTGCTCTGTCGCCTAGGCTGGAGTGCAATGGTATAATCATAGCTCACTCTAATCCCAAATTCCTGGGCTCGGGCAATCCTTTTGTCTCAGCCTCCCAAGCAGCTAGGACTACAGGTATGCCACCAGACTTGGTTAATATTTAAAATTATTTTAGAGATGGGGTCCCGCTATGTTGCCTAGGCTGGTTTCCAACTCCTTGACTCAAGTGATCCTATCACAGCTTTCTCAGTTGCTGCGATTACCGGCATAAGTTACCGCAACGGGTCCCAAAGACGGCCTTTTTAAAGAATGGTGCTGAGACTTTGGTTAGCCATCTGAAAAAATATAAAAGCAAATCCTTATGTATGTAAAGGAATACATTTCAAATAGATCAGGAATCTAAATGTTTAAAAATAAATGAAACTATTAAAGTATTAGATGATAACATATTCGAATTATTCTATAACCTGAGTATAAAATCACAAGACACCAAACAATTAAGGAGATTATTTATTCAGGCAATTGTAACAGAAAAAAAATGTTCAATAATGAGGACCATCTCAAATAAATGGAAAAGTGTTCTGGATTTTGTAGAAGCAAGCAATCAAGAGAGTCATTCAAGAGACTTATGGGAGTCATGTAGAAGGGTGGAGATGAAGATGTCTTATCTGAGTCATTAAGAAAAGGTGGAGTTGGGTCTTATCACTGAATACCTCAGAACAGGGTAATCTTTTGTGGTTATCAAGTTCTGGGAAAACAAAACAGTGTGGAAACTTCTCACCCTTCTCTCTTTTCTTACTGCAGAGGGCTCAATTGATTTTAGTTTGTCATGAGTCTAAGAATACAATAGTCTACCCCTTTATCTATGAAGGGTATGTTCCAAGATCCATAGTGGATACCTACAACCATTCAGCACAAACTCTCTGCAATTATCCCAGGGTATACACAGGGGTGTGGTTCCAGAATCCCCATGTATACCAAAATCCCAGCATACTGAAGTCTGCAGTCAGCCCTATGGAACCCACATATACAGAAAAGTCAACCCTCCTGATATGAGGGATTTCGCATCTGAGGAATACTGTATTTTCAATCCAAGTTTGGTTGGGGGAAAAAAAAAATGCATAAATGCGTTTGTGTGTTGTTCAAAGGATAACTGTAAATATTATGTTTTTTGCTATACATACAAACCTGTGATAAAGTTTGGTTTATAAATAGGCACAGTAAGACATTAACAACAACTAATAATAAAATAGAGCAATTATAAATATATACTATAAAAACTACTCTATATGATATTATAATGGTAGCTAAGTGTCATTATTTGTCTAAACCCACAGAATGTAAAACACCAATAGTAAATCCTAATGTACACTGTGGACTTTGGGTGATAATGATGTGTAGATATAGTTCATCAATTGCAACACATATAGCACTCTGGTGGAAGAAATTGATAATGAGGGATCTGTGTGCATGAGTGTGGGAAGACTATGGGAAATTGTAACTTCTGTTCAATATTGCTTTAAAAATAAATACTATTAAAAAAGAACTCAAAAACTGAAAGAATAGTCTAAAATTTAATAGAAAATAAATAATAAAAATTTATGAAACATTTACAAAAATTGCTTAGTAAAACATAAACTTTAGTTACTATTAGCAATAAAATATTCTTTCAATCAGCAGTTGCTGAAACTTACTTTTTCTTTGTTACTACAACATTTAGTTTATATATACCTGCTGACTTCAGTTCGTTTCCTCAGCTTTTAAAGCAGAAAATGATAATGATAGACAAAATAATTGCTAAAATCACTTATATACATTATTACAACTCTCTTCAAATAACTGAAATTATTTTAAAAATATTTTTCTTAACCAGTCTGTAAGCCATTCAAGGTCAGGTGTTAGTTCTATTTATTTTTACTGTTTATCAAGCATATGTAATAAATATTTGTGGACATAATGAATATAATGATCATAATAATGGTCATCTCAATCTGTGCTCCTATAACAAAATACCTGAAGTGAGGTAATTTATAAAGACAGGAAATTTACTTTTTCGAAGTTCTGGAGCCTGGGAAGCCCCTTATCAAGGTGCCAGCAAGTTTAGTATCTGGTGAGAACCTGGTCTTTACTTCCAAGTTGATAGTTTGACCTCACATGAAGGAAGAGCAGAAAACAAACCCACTCCCTCATGCCCTTTTATAAAGGCCCTAATCCCATCCACTAGAGGTCCACCCTCAATCACGTTCTAAAGGGACCACCTTTTGATACTTTCACATTGGCAATTAAGTTTCAACACATGAATTTTAGAAACCACATTCAGACCATAGCAATGATATTAAGAGAACAACTGGATAATGAGGGAATGTATATCATGTAATAACTTTGTGATTTACTTAATTCCAGACTTAACTAGAAAGTATAAATGGAAGAAAAACTTTTCCTCTGCCAACTTGGGTCCCAGTAGTAGAGGTGCTTTTGAGCCATTCCAATGGAGATACCTGGAGTTTGAGGAAAAATTGAAACTGGAATATAAATTTCTATAAATTTAGTAGGAGGTCACATGATTTTAAAACTATCAATCTTGAGTATAACTGGAGAGGAGAGCTCTAAGAAGTAAACCCCAGAATATTCTAACTTTTAAGATACAGGAAGATGAGGAGGACATAACAATGGAGACAGAAGGGGAGATTGGTGAGGTAAGAAGAGCAACAGAAATCTGTCAGAGAAAAAGAGGCCTGAGCTTTTAGGTGGTCAGGTGGTCAATTAAGACAACAAGCCAAACTGAAAAGAACAGTCAGGCTTTATTCACTTTCTTTAGGTAGTATAATCGACAGTCAAAGCAGGAAAAGCTTCCAGTTTTCCCAGAGTTCTATTTTTCCCTGTGGAATGGTACTAGATATATCAACGTAGAATGTAAGTCCCATTGCCATAGAAGCCTTGCTCTAAAGACTTAACGATGTTTTATATACCCAGAGGCCAGAAGGAAAAGGCCAGGGGGAAGGAAGAAGGGGGATAAATAGGAATGAAAAAGTGCTGAGAGTAGAGAATAGTGCCTTCAAAGTCCCTTGATGAGGAAGTGTCTGTAGAGGTACCCAAGAAAGGACTTGACTAATGACTCCACATATAGAGGGCCTCTGGATGGAAGCACCTGAGCTCGGAATGCAGCTATATACAGGAACAGGGCTGGTGCAGGTGGGCCTGAGTCCTTGTCTGTGACTCCCACCAGAGACTGCATTGCACTGGCCTACAGCACAACTGTTGTTAGGAGGGCAGCTTTACCCTGTGAGATCTGCCATGTAAAACCTTTGTAATTGCCCTATGGTCAGGTGTGCAAGGTTACGTATAGGATTTCAACCTGCAATAGGACTCTTCAAAAGTGATGTCCCAGAAGCCAAGTAGTGAGTGATCAAAGGAGTCAAATACTTTTGAGAACTCAGTAAAATAAGAACTGAGAAAGAATACAAGACATTCAAGCTTTGCTCTGCAGAATCATAGGATTCCTGGAGGTGCCACATAGGTCCCTGTGACTATAGAGCAGGAGGGTGGCATGGCCAAAAATGTTCTAGAACTATCTCCTTGCTACAATAAGATCTGCTCTACTTTTATTGTTCCATATGAGATTTATTTTGAAAAGAAGCTCCCACTTCTTTTGATGAAAAAAAAAAAAATTGTAAAGTGTTGTGTATATTCTACTATTAAGAAAGGAAAGGAGCAGAGAGACAGACCATCCCTATGGTCCAGACTCTCAAGGACAGCTTAAATCTGAGAGTAAATAGAGAGTAGAAGAAGCATCCATTTAACCAACGTGCTGCCTTTAGGGGAGTGACAATGCAAGCCACTGAGTAAGAAAGAATAGCTGCAAAGTAGAACATTGATAACGACTCAGAACTGGATTATATAAAAAGTATTTGCAAATAAATAAGGAGTAGATAGACAATCCAAATAATAAGGAGAGCAAATATCTACTTTTCAAAATCACCAATAAGTTCAAAAATTGGAAGAAAAAAATCCCCAACTTCTCACATTACCAGGAAAATGCCAAAGAAACCCCCAGTGAAATGCTACTGTTTATTCAAGGATTCATAACACTTTAAAAAAGATCAATAATATTTTAGCCAGTTTGTAGAGATTCAGGAAATATCAATATTGTTAGAAGTGATTACAATTAGTACTATTATTACAATCAGTTGGAAGAAATTTTTCACAATAAGTTTTATAGCTGAACATATTTATACCCTGTGATACAGAAATTCCATACTTACATATCTACCAGAAAAGCAAATATCTGTGCACCAAAAGAAATGTACATAAATGCTCAAAGTACAGTTATTCACAATAGTCCCAAACTGAAAAGAACCCATATGCATATCAAAAGTAGAACAGACAAATAGTTGTATATACATACAACAGAGTGGTATACTACAGTGAAAATGATTATATGAAACAACATTGTTGACTATCACAAACATAACTTTGAATGGAAAGATTCAAATGCAAAACAAAGCATGCCACATGGTTTCATCTACATAGAGTTAAACAAATGCAAAAACAACATATGGTGTTAGAAGTATGAATAGTGGTTTCCTCTGGGAGAGGAGAAGGATAGTGTTGAGATAGGACACAGATTTCTACAGTAGTTCTTGATTTTGTTATTTTTTTATATAGCGTGTTTCCTTTGTGATAATTAAGCAATATGTGTACTTAGGATTCGTTAGTATTATGCACATGTACATATGATATGTACATATATACTCCAACTTTTTAAAGTTTATAAAATTTATAGAAGTTTATAAAAACAATGATGGAGACAGGAGGCAGCCAAAGGCCTCGCTTTAGGCTTAGGCCCCGCTTTCAAGCCTAAAACAGACTAAAGGTTAAAAGAATGGACTGTTGGTCCCAGATGAAGCCCAGCCTTTTTCAACTGATTATTCATGAATAATGTCCACCTGCCCACAGGGAGGATGGGGTGGAGCCTCAGGAAGTTTGCACCATTTGTTGGGGGAGGAGCCTGGCCTCTGCTGTTCCTCTGTGGGTACTTGGTATTCAATCTATGAGGCAGGAAGTCGTTGGCAAGACCCCCTTTCCCTTTGCTGAGAGTTCTTCTTTCTTTTTCCTGTTCACCCAATGAATTCAGTTTTCCTCATCCTTCTATATGTTTGTGAGCCTAATCTTTCCGAGTCGTGTGACAAGAGCTTGGTTTTACCTGAATTAAGGAGCAAGTTTGGCAACAACAGTACACTGTGGCTAGAAGAATGAAGGGGTCAGAGACATTGAACAAAAGAAAAGTGTTGAAAAGACAAGAAATTAAAGTGTATTACTTTAGTCTTCTTCCCTTTCGCTAATCTTTTCTTCTGAGACCACTTTTCTTTTCTTTTATTCCATTTCATTTGCATTTCTTTTTCTTTCTTCCTTTTCTTTCTTTCTTTTTCTTTTTTTTTTTTTTTTCCTCTGAGATGTAACTGGCAACCTGAACATATTTTAGTAGACCCATCTCCTTTGAGGATGAATTGCATATAATTTCACTTCTAAGATAATTTGGTATTTTCTAAATGACCTTCAAAAAAAATCCATCAATTTGCTATGTAATTTAAAACATCATAATTCTTATGCTTGAAATAACTAAAATAAAAATATCAGATCGAATAAAGTAGGAAACTCATAGAGAACACTCCTTGCCGTAAGTATCAAGTGATTATATTAAGATAACAGAAGTAGCCAGGCGAGGTAGCTCACATCTGTAATCCCCGCACCCTGGGAGGCTGAGAAGGGAGGATAGCTTGAGTCCAGGAGGTTGAGACCAGCCTGGGCAACATGGGGAGACCTCTTCTCTACAACCTTTTTAAATTAGCTAGTCATGGTGCTGTGTGCCTGTCGTGCTAGCTACTTGGGAAACTGATGCAGGATAATCCCTTGGGCCCAGGAGTTTGAGGCTACAGCAAACTCTGATAATGTTACTGCACTCTAGCCTGGACAGCAGAGCAAGATCCTGTCTCGAAAAAATAAAAATTATACAAGCAACATTAGATACAAAATTAATTCTAGTGTTCTTATGATTTCACAAAAAATAAAAATAATTTAAGAAATGACAAGAACATTTTTCCGTAAGAATCACACTTTAATAAATGTACATGAATCAATTTAGAATGGGAAATATTACACGTAATATCTTAATTTTATAATGTATCACATATGCTCATTTTCTTGATATAAGCTTTTTGATTTGGAAACATGTATTTGCCTGTTGACATAAAGTGATCTAGAATGTCTGCACTATTCTGATGCTATGATTTTAGATCTGTTGTCAAAAAGTGTTTTACATAGGTATATTGATAAATTTAGAACAGTGATCTAAATGCTTTTTAGCACAATTTGGAATGTTCTGAATGAATTAATACTAGCCAAAGTACAACTTCATTTGGGCCACTTTAATCTTCCATAGCTTTCACTTGATACAATCAGAACGAATGCAGATTGTTGCATATCAGGTATGTGACTAGAGACAGCTGTGGAAACCTGCCTTCAGGAATGTCCCTGCCTGGTGTCTGTCACACTTCGTTCAGTACATTTATAGGACAGTATATCACACTTAAAAATGTATCTGAGAGGAATGTGAGAATCTATCAGGATATATCCCTCTGGGTATTTTTTTTTTCTTTTTGGCAAGTTGCTTTGACCATTGTTTTAGAAACAATGCCCTGATATGTTTAAAATATAATCCAATCCTCAATCAGTAAAGTTGGCAGTCAAGAAATGTTATTTATAAGGAGACACATAGGTTAACGCTTATAACAAAATGTCAAAGGAAAGTGGAGGATAAACAGAGGAACTGATTTCATCTTCCAATTCAGAGACTCAATGTAAACCATCTAGAATGTATATTACAGAAAGTCAGGCATGTTAATTTAGGAGGCTTTTTTCTTTCTTCAAATACTAGGTTCTTAACAGTTATCTGCTGAATGAATGAATGAAAATTGAAATTAGAAAGAGTTGGAAACTGAGTCAAGTCAATTCTACTGCTGTGTCCCATTGTCACACTGTGAGGTGAAAGAGTAGTAATATAATCTATGGTGATTCTCATGCTAACCCCAGTGCTCCTGCAGTACAGAGAAGGGCTTCCAAAGTTATTTCCGAAGTTAGATCACACTCACAGTCTCAGCCAGCTTCTAGCTAGGCTCTGAGAAATATCGGTCATGTTGCCCTAACAAAGACACATTTCTGGATAGACTATTTTACACTTTGAGGGATAATTTTTTTTTTTTTTTTCAGTAGGATCTTATCAAATAATGTATGGGACTTTTTGGAAATATTAACAGGAAAAATATGCTAATAATGTAAGATTGAGGAGAGAATGAAATAGAGAGATGGGCCCAATATAAATCAGAAGACATTGAGAAGTACTTCAATTCCCAGCAAAGAGACTCTCCATATGAGATCATCAATTATGCTTATTTTCTTCTTCTTAGCTTTTATATTTGCACAATCTTCTACAATAAACATTTTTCAATTATAAAAATTTTAAAAACCTTAAAAAATTATTTTTAATAGACATAATAAGAACATGATAGCTTTCATCCTGGTAACAGAATCTCAAGACAATACTTCAACTGTTAAAACAGAGAATACAAACAAATTATCGCTGTGGAATAGCTGACCTTTACTAACCTTTTGATTTCTCTGGGCCTGAGACTAATACTGGCCTACATGTCTAACTCCTGTCTTTATACCCCAAACCCTGTAAAAACCAAGTAACCTTTTTTTTTTTTTCCAAAAAATAAAACAACCACAGATATGTACACACAGATATAGAAAGATAAACAAAGCTAGCAAGTTTTAAAAGAGACTAGAAGATGAATGCAATTTTAGGACTATTAAAAGCTGTTTTGAATAACCTCCTTAAAATGAAAAATAATTGAATAAGACATTCCTTTTATTCTTTTTGAAACGTGTCAGAAAGTCTTTGTCTTATGCTTATTTGCTGAAGTGTATGATACCCCTGAACCTCGTTAGATCGCTTTGTCTTTATTTCCTCTTCCAGAACATGTCATTTCACTTTTCTTGGAGCCGCTCAACATCCATCACACATTTTCTTTCAAGCTGACAATATACGCAGGGAGCTTTGAATTTTGTGAACTCTTCTATTATTATTAAGTGTTGTCAATTGTCAGCATCCATATTCTGTTCTGATGATGAATAGAGGCATTATATTTCAGCATCAAAATGCAGTTAGGGTTGTAATGAGCATCATTAGGGACCTTAATGGGAATCAGAACTGTATGTCATTGTATTCAGGTTTTTCTAAGTTTATTTGTGTTTTGTTTGTTTGTTTTACATTTTTCTACCAAGCAGGTGAGTGTAGAAGAGCATTGTGATTTTTAAAATACACTATTTGTAGAGTCTTCCAGTACCGTTGGCTATGCAGGATTTTCACAGCAGGCTTGAACCCAATCTGGTGCCTTGAACATCCCCAGGCACTGATAAAAGTATCTAGACTGTTGCCAAAAAAGGCCTTAGTCCTGAGCCAAATCCCTTAAACTCTCAAATAAACTCCATACTCTGACTTCATTGCTGTGGACATACCTAGGAAGAACATCCCTTTTCTCTTACTGCCTCGGGTGAGAATTCCTGCAGCCCACTCTCTATGCAAGTTCCCCTAATACATGCTTTGGACTGACCACTCTGGTGTTTAGTGGTTCTTTCTTTGGAACCTCAACTAGCCCCAGCTTGGCTAATTTGGGGCACTCTTGTGGAAATTCCTCTTCAACTGCTTTCGGGGCAACTCCGGCCTCAGGTTTGGCTGGACTAAGCCCCATTTCACATCTGTTCACAAAATGTCTGTTTCTAATTCTATCTAGTTGATTGAGTTTTAATGAAGACTTCAACAACCATTAAATGTATAGTAACAGTCCTTCTTAATACCTACTTTTACTTTCAAATCTTCCTTGTAAATTAAGTTTGAGGCTTTACTGAATATACATTTTTAAATACATATTGATATCTGTATGCTTAAATTTGAATATATTAGATGTCTATAATAGAAGTAAAAAAATTTGCTTTGAAGTCTGACACATAAAATAAGTGATCCCTTGATTTTGCCTTAGAACTTAGCATACATGTCTGTTTGCAGAACTTGTGGAGTTACATTGTCAATGTGATACACTGTGTGTTAGTGACAACAGACATCCCTGTGGAAACTTCTTAGTGTGTGTTAATAATCCATAGTTCTATGTAGATTAAACATAGACTAATTTTCATAACCTAAAATCACCTTTTTTGACTTCTACAAATTGAGACAATTCTTAAAAGGAAACATAATTTTTCAGAATTTAACTTTTATTATGTTGTTGGGTCACTTCCAATAATTTTTATGTAAATATTATTTTAAAGCTTTCTGTGGATACATAAAAATGATGTTTTATTAACCAAAGAGATTAAGTGACTCCTTCTTATTTCATAAGTCAAATTAACTACCACTGTACCTTTTACTCTGAAGTTAAAGAATTAAAGATCTCAGACTTACTTTGAAGAATCAACTCTAATACGCTTGAAAATGGATTTTTTTTTTTTTCGTGGCAATAAAAGAATATAAGAATTCCCAAGTGAAATATCAATCACAACTCAGATATTCCAACTCCTACTGCTGTATTAGGAAGAGAAGTACGAATCAATGTCTGATAAAGTGCCAAATGCGAATTGCCATTGAAAGAGAAACATTGCTCTGGCTATAATAAAAAGCGGTATAAAGTGATATCTGAGAGGTGACAGGCTCATGAATGACTCTTCTTAGACTCTCTTTTGAACTATGGCACTAGTTAAAGTAGTTAAGGTAGAAATAAGAGATCAAATCTTGATTTCTAATTCACTCATGTGGTGTATTTCAAAATAGATGCAAATATAAGGACAAAGGTATTTTTCCAAATGTTCTGAAATACTAGATTAAACCACATATATTTATCTTCTTAGTTGAAGCTATTATTATTTCCAGCAATATTCAGTAGGAAATAATCTCATTCCAATATTTAAAGCACAGCATGTCTGTAAGTTAAAAGCAACTTAAAATGAAAAAAATAATAGAAATAAAATGGAAAAAAAATATCAGGTTTTATACTCATCAGTTGTATCTTTCTGGTCATTTCCAAAAAGGATTTTTTAAAAAACTATAGTTTTCTGAAGACCAATCACTGTCATAGCTAACACACACAAAAAAGCATTTTATAAAAACTGTATACTATTAAATTTTAGAATTACTATAATTTTCCAAGAACCTTGACTATTATCACATTCAGCAGTTCAGTAAAATGATATTTTATCTCTATTTCTGTTAATTGGGGGAATCTCTCTTTCTCTTTCTCTCTCTCTCTCTCTCTCTCACACACACACACACACACACTGACACACACACATCCTTGTATTCCTACTAGCAGTTTTAAAAGATGCACTTTTTTTTTTTTCAGAAGGAGTCTTACCCTGTCGCCCAGGCTGGAGTGCAGTGTCACAATCTCCGCTCACTGCAAGCTCTGCCTCCCGGGTTCACGCCATTCTCCTGCCTCAGCCTCCCGAGTAGCTGGGACTACAGGCATCCACCACCACGCCCGGCTAATTTTTTTTTTTTTTCTTTTTGTATTTTTAGTACAAACGGTGTTTCACTGTGTTAACCAGGATTGTCTCGATCTCCTGACCTCGTGATCCACCTGTCTCTGCCTCCCAAAGTACTGGGATTACAGACGTAAGCCACTGCACCCAGCTGCACAAATTTTTTAAAATGTTACAAAGTGGGCTAGGTGCAGTGGCTCAGGCCTGTAATCCCAGCACTTTGGGAGGCAAAGGTGGGCAGATCACGAGGTCAGGAGTTCGAGACCAGCCTGGCTAATATGGTGAAACCGTGTCTCTACTAAAAATGCAAAAATTAGTCTGGTGTGGTAGCGCATGCCTATAGTCCCAGCTACTTGGAAAGCTGAGGCAGAAGAATTACTTGAACCCAGGGGGCAAAGGTTGCAGTGAACCAAGATTGTACCACTGCATCCAAGCCTGGGCAACAGAGTGAGACTCCATCTCAAAAAAAAAAAAAAAAAGCCGGACACTGTGGCTCATGCCTGTAATCCCAGTACTTTGAGAGGTTGAAGCAGGCAGATCACCTGAGGTCTGGAGTTTGAGACCAGCCCGACCAACATGGAGAAACCCTGTTTCTACTGAAAATAAAAAAAAAATAATAAAAAAAACTATATGCAAAATTAGCCAGGCATGGTGGTGCATGCCTGTAATCCCAGCTCTCTGGAGGCTGAGGTAGGAGAATCATTTGAACCCAGGAGGTGGAGATTGTGGTGAGTCAAATTGCACCATTGCACTCCCACCTGGGCAACAAGAGAGAAACTCCATCTGATAAAAAAAAAAAAAAAAAAAATGCTAGAAAACTCATCTCTATGCTGATAATTCAGCCTAATTCTAGGAATATAATGAGTATTTTCCTGTCACTGGAGTCTTTATTTTATCAGTTTAGCAACTATACATAATTCCATTTTCCAGGACTCTGACCAACATTAGCCCATCATGCCACTCTTTCTAATATTTTGTTATTTCTTTTGTTTTCTGTTTAGTGCTAAGCAATATGGCAAGCTCATGTTTTAGTAACAGTAGTTTCATTTTCTTTTGGAATAACCACTTTCCTTTTAGATTCCTTTAAGTACACAATGTGTGACACATACACAGGTGATATTAACCAGAAAAGAAAGCAGCCCACGTCTGTTATTTTTATACGCATGCTTTTGGTGCTCATTATTCCATTTATGGAAAAGTTCAGGAAATATGTTATGCCTTGATTAGGAAAGTGGAATGCAGGAACATGGATAAACTAATTCTAATAATTTCTGTGCTTGGTGTAGTATAGAGATACTTATGGAAGCTTTTACTTTAATATTACTTATGTAAAGTCTGAGGGGTCATTTTAGGTTAGTTATCACCTTAAATCACTGCATTTCAAATAGTTTGTTTTAGATAAGTGTTTTTCTGCACATAGTTTGATTTTTTAAATATCTTTTTTGTCCTGCAAGTATGAATCTCTGTTTTTTTTTTCTTTTTATTTTTATTTTTTGTTTGTTTGTTTGTTTGTTTGTTTTTGTGGTGTAGTTGGTTTTCCCCATGGGCATTTGCGTAGTGTTGATGTTCTCTGTAATTTAGTTAAAGATAATTATTTAATTGATGACCGAAGCATGATCAGATTCCATATGTCACATAATTGGAAACATGATGAAATCAACTTAAAAATTATGTGAAAATAGATTTTATATTAAAAAAAAAACTTTCCAAGGGAATAATTAGATATGAGAATACTGGAAATAGACAAAATTAATTGAATGATGAAGGGGAGGTTAGAACACAAAGGCCAGAGGTAGACAAAAAAATCCTAAAGGATATGGGGCTTATGATTGGTTCTTAGGAGAGACTTTCTAGGTGGGAGGTGAAAATGTACACACAACTGGAGATACTACTGGGATTTCTGTTTTATTGCTAACCTACTTACTCCAAAAGGATATCTTGTTTGGCTCACCCACCCAATGTTAACCCACATAACAAGGTCAGTCATTCTATCTACGGTTCTTTAATTTGCATAATTTAATTACACTTTTTTTCCCCTCTTCTGCAACACCAATGCACTGAATGAATCAGTGGTTATTTTTGTAGCAGCAAAGATCACAGATGCTTTTTTTAGGCTTTCATAAAACAATCTTACTACTGGGGAGAAAAAAGTAAAAGTAAGAGTGTGTGCCCAGATTGCCTATATTTATGTCTGCACTGAATATATTAATATAAAGAAAGCAATGTTCAACAAATGGAGCAGAAAAAGAATACATAGCTGTACAGAAGTTTTCAAGATGGAACATTTCAAGAAACTAAATTCAATCCATGTGTATTATAGAAAACACAGACACATGCGTGCACATATATATCCATAAACATACAATTTAAGCACTATAGAAGATGTAGAAAAGAATATGTCAAACCTTCCCAAAGATGTTTGCTACCACGTGAGATTGCAAACATGTATGCAGTAAGCTGTAATATAAACTATTCATGCTATAAAAATGTTCTATAGAGCAACAGTAGCACAGAAATATAATTATTTTATGAGATATATTGCTATGACAGGCAATCTCTTTAATTATCATGCATATAAATGCCATCTGGATGATGACATCATGCTTGCAAAATGTATACACATATACAAACATTCACACATACACATATATGTATACAAAATTAGACATACATGAAAGTCAGTCTATCTATCTATCTATCTATCTATCTATCTATCTATCTACCTACCTACCTATCTATCTGGATATGTCTATATATCCATACAAGTTGTCCCCTCAAAGCTCCAGACCCACATGCTCAGTTGCTTACCTGACAAATCTTGGATATCTCATTAGCATTTCAAATGTATCACGTCCAAAGCTGAGCCTTTGGTTTATTACCTGCCCCCAAGAATTCCCTCCATCAGTCTTATCTTCTTACAAAATGCTCATGTCAAAACCTGCATAACTTTGACTCCTTCCTTTTCCTGACTCCCTACATGTAAGTCAGTGGCAAGCATTGTTGATTCTCTCACATATATGTCCCTTCCTTCTGCACTGAAGATGTTTCCATCTTCACTGTTACTGCTGGCCCTACTTCTGCTTCACCTATCAATCTATTCTGCACTCTCCAAGGAATGTGATCAGAAAGAATTAATCAAATGCTGTCACTTTGAAGGCATCTCCCACACTTCCTACTTTAGTTTCAATAAAAATCCAAACTTTCTTATTTTAACCCAGCCTCTCTTCTAAACTCATCTCTTGCAACTCCAGTCATCAGAGACTTTTAGACCCTTTTTCCTTTATAAGGCTTTTTGGAGTGTCATAATTCTGATTTTCACCTGTTAAATGGCTTTAAATTCCTATTTCAACTAAGTTATCTTCGACAAGAAGTCATTCTGAAAATTTTCCTGAAATTAGGTATCTAGGTAACTTCATTAAAAGAAAAAAAAGAAAAAAAAGAATAAAGAAAGGTAGTGTGTTAAATAGCTATAGCTCCTCACTCCTCACTTCTCTCTTTTTTATTTCCCAGTTCCTATTATAAGAAACGATTGCCCTGTACATTTGTTTATTTACTTTACTTGTTTCCTGGAAAATGTGTGCCTTGGTAACAAACTTATCTTTGTTGTTGACCAATTTAATGCTGTAGACAATCAATATATATTTTAGAATCAAAGGATACATGCTTGCAGAGGCATGGTCAGGGGTACCCATGAGGACACATACTCCAGCAGATGCTATAGAACATATCAAATTTTACATGGTTAAGTAAGAATAAGAAGTAAGTAATTGATGTTTAATAGAAAGATAAGAAAGAAAAAATATAATAATAAAAATTATGGAAAAGGAAAATTAAACTGGAATATGACTACAGATTTTTAGAGTTTTATTTTTTGAAAGTAGGAAGTCATCTTACATGAAATCACATTAAAAAATAACCAATGTCAGCTTGGGGGAATATGCTGGATAAAGCTAAAAGTCTTAACACAGTCTACTTAGGATGTTATTAGAATGGTTCAGATAATTAATGATAATCATTACTCAATAAGTAAGAACAGTAGATTGATTCAGCAAATATCACTCCAGCTGAAGCTTTTGAATGCATTATTAATTCATTCATTTATTCATTTACTCAATGAAGATATTGATTAAGACTATTCTTTATCTTAAGAACTGCTAGAAATCTGGGTAGGTTCAAGAGATGGATGAAACATTCAAACCTTGGCCTCTCAGCTCTTTTATCTCCTTAATGACAATACATTTTTCTTTTCTAAACATTTATCATCAACCCTCACATTCACAACCTCTAAATTAAAATCACCTTAAAGTGCTCCTACATTGACATCAGACATTCTCAAATCCTTTGTACTATCTACTCAAAACCCTAAACTTCTCCTGTCTTTGAAATCTTGGAAGTATCCAGTCACTCGACACATTTTGTCTTTAATTCAATTATAGGAAACCCTTAAGCAAATTCCCACATTAGGTTTAATGTAACTTAAACACAATAATTTTTCTCCCTCACCAAGGAGATGAACTGACCATGATTATTTTCAATTGTCTTAAAATAACGCTGATATAGTTTGGTTGTGTCCCCACCCAAATCTCATCTTGAATTGTAGTTCCCATAATCCCCATGTAGTGTGGTAGGGACCCAGTGGGAGGTAACTGAATCATGGGGCCACTTACCCTCACGATGTTCTCATGATGGTGGGTGAGTTCTCACAAGATCTGGTGGTTTTATAAGGGACTTTTCCACTTTTTGCTTGACACCTCTCTCTCCTGCCACCATGTGAAGAAGGATTTGTTTGCTTTCCTTTCTACCATGATCGTAAGTTTTCTGGGGCATGACAAGCCATGCAGAACTGTGAATCTCTTTCCTTTATAAATTACCCAGTGTTGGGTATTTCTCCATAGCAGCATGAGAATAAACTAATACAGTAAATTGGTACTAGGAGTAGTGGAGTTGTAAAGATACTAGAAAATGTGGAAGCGACTTTGGAACTGGGTAACAGGCAGAGGTTAGGACAGTTTGGGTGTCTCAAAATAAGATCGGAAAATGTGGGAATGTTTGAAACTTCCCAAAGACTTGGAGGGCTCAGAAGACAGGAAGATGTGGGAATATTTGGAACCTCCTAGAGATTTGTTGAATGGCTTTGAACAAAATGCCAATAGTGATATGGACAATGAAGTCCATGCTGAGGTGGTCTCAGATGGAGATGAGGAACTTGTTAGGCACTAGAGTAAAGATCACTCTTGCTATGCAAAGAGACTGTTGGCGTATTGCCCCTGCCCTAGAGATCTGTGGAACTTTGAAATTGAGAGAGATAATTTAGGGTATCTAGGAGAAGAAATTTCTAAGTGGTAAAGCATTCAAGAGGAAAGAGAGCATAAAAGTTCAAAAAATGTGCAGCCTGACAATGCATTAGAAAACAAAACTCTATTTTCTCGAAAGAAATTCAAGCTGACTGCAGAAATTTGCGTAAGTAATGATGAGTCAATTGTTAATCACCAAGACAACAGAGAAAATGTCTCCAGGGCATGTCAGAGACCTTCTCAGCAGCCCCTCCATCACAGGCCTGGAGGCCTGGGAGGGATAAATGCTTTTGTGGACTGCGCCCAGGGCTCCCCTGCTCTGTGCAGCCTTGGGACATGGTGCCCTGCATCCCAACTGTTAATACCTCAGCTTCAACCACAGCAAAAGGGTCCAATGTACAGCTCAGGTCATTGCTTCAGAGGATGCAAGCTCCATGCCTTGACAGCCTACATGTGGTGTTAGGCCTGTGGGCTCACAGAGGTGAAGAATTTAGATTTGGGAACCTGTTCCTAGATTGCAGAGATATATGGAAATGCCTGGATGTTCAGACAGAAGTCTACTGCAGGGGCAGAGCTCTCATGGAGAACCTTTGCTAAGGCAGTGTGGAAGGGAAATGTGGGTTGGAGCCCCCACACAGAATCCCCACTGGGGCACTGCCTAGTGGAACTGTGAGAAAAGAGCCACTGTCCTCCAGCCCCCAGAATTTTAAATCCACTGACAGCTTGCACTGTGCACATGGAAAAGCCTCAGACACAACGCCAGCCCATGAAAGCAACCAGCAGGGGGCCTATACCCTGCAGAGCCACAGAGGCAGAGCTGCCCAAGGCCATGGAGCCTACCTCCATCAGCGTGACCTGGATGCGAGATGTGGAGTCAAAGGAGATCATTTTGGAACTTTAAGATTTAATGGGTAACCTATTAGATTTTTGACTTGCATGGAGCCTATAACCCCTTTATTTTGGCCAAGTTTTCCCATTTGAAACAGGTGTATTTATCCAATGCCTGCACCCCCATGTATCTAGGAAGTAACTAACTTGCTTTTTATTTTACAAGCTCACAGGTGGAAGGAACTTGCCTTGTCTCAGATGGGACTTTGGACTTGGACTTTTGAGTTAATGCTAAAATGAGTTAAGACTTTGCGGGAATGTTGAAAGTACCAGATTGTGTCTTAAAATGTGAAGACATGAGATTTGGGAGGGGCCAGGGTGGAATAATATGGTTTGGCTGTGTCCCCACCGAAATCTCATCTTGAATTGTAGTTCTCATAATCCTCATACATCATGGGAGGGACCCATTGGGGGGTAATTGAATCATAGGGGCAGGTACCCTTATGCTGTTCTTGTGATAGTGAGTGAATTCTCATGAAATCTGATGGTTTTAGAAGAGGCATTTTCCCCTTGTGCTCGTCAGCTGCCTCTTCTGCTACCATGTGAAAAAGTATGTGTTTGCTTCCCCTTTCACCATGATTGTAAGTCTCCTGAGGCCTCCCCAGCCATGTGGAACTATGAGTTAATTAAGCCTCTTCCCTTTATAAATTACTCAGTCTTGGATATTTTTCCATAGCAGTGTAAGAATGGACTAATACAAAGGATAACCAAGATATATGGGTGTCTTTGCTGAGAAAATCTATGAGAACTATACACATTCTTTAAACCTCTGATCCTAAACTCTTGCTTTTAGAAATGTCACTTCCCTACTTTTCAGGTTGTTATAAAACATAGAGAAAACACAACTACAATTCTAAAGAAGTAAAACAAAATTAAAATTGGTAAGGTATCCCTATGAACTCACGTTTTATGCCCTAAAGGAAATTATAAAAGGCTGAGAACACTTAGTCTGCTGCTAGTTCTAGATTTAAAAACTTGCACAGGGCTAACTGAAAGGCTCAGAAAGAGGGCTGTCATGTGACTCATTGTTGACAGACTCACATCAACTCTGGGTCCAGGAAACATTCATTCAGAGAATCACATCTTTATAGAGAGAACTGGAACTAAAAGGGAAAACACAATGGTATTATGGGACAATGCATTTGATACGGAGAAAAACGAAGCTGAAGGCATTTTGTGATTTATGTCATTGGATCTTTTATATTCATTTCAGGAAAAAATAAGTCACATTTTTTTTTTTTTTTTCCAGAGAGAAATGACATCCTAATTTTGCAGGCCCTAGAACAATGTTCTATTGAATTATACTTATATTCACTTGTCTATGATGTCATGTATTCTTTTGTCAGTATGCTAAATTCTCACATCCTTTTGTCCATTCAACATTCTTATCTATATAACTAAAACCTAAAGTCTAAAGGAACCCCTCTTTCCACTTTTTCAATGCTTGTGTCTGGATTGCCAAGGATTACTAAAGACAAACAGGCAACTATAAAATTATCCTCATTATTCTTAACAGGGGTCATTAAAATGCTTAGAATTTCTACAAAATTTTTTTAAATTGTTTCACTTCCTGGTTCTCTAAACTGAGTATTTTAAATTATTTACTGTATTAAACTATCTAACCCAATCACCTTGCCCATAATTTTTGTGCATTACTGTGTTTCTTAATTTACAGAGAAAGTGACAGCCTCCTTTTTCAAACTACTTCAGCCTCATGCCTTATACCTGTATTATAGTCACTCCCAACTAGTTCATATAAATTATCTTCAATATTGTTATAACAGTTTGCCTCAAAAGGTATAGGGTGGTGTGAGAGGTATAATGATCACTCATAGGAATCTATTAGTAGAGGAATGAAAGCACAAAAGAATTTTAATAACTGTTGTGTTTGGATATTGATCAAAGTTCCCAATCTGTTCTAGGGCAAATTAGCATAACTTGTCAAAACAAGTGTTTCAGTGATTCAAGAGGGTTGATTAGATGCAGCTAGAAGGAACATCTACCACCAAGAGACTGGTACATAAGGAAGACTGGCACACTCAAAGTGTATCTTCAGAGGGAAGGCACTGAGAGTGGACAGAGGGAGGACACAGATGATGGGTGGAATGAGGAGGAAGCTGGGAACCCTGCATGGCACTACTGTACACAGGGACTTTCCTGACCCCCACTGGCTCCTTGGGAAGCCATGAGTTGAACAGGAGTTGAGCAGCATGCTCTCGCCATGGACCTCCAGAATCCTGGCAGCAGGAGACCTCATGACCTCCACCAGAATCCTGGCAGCAGGAGACCTCATGACCTCCACCAGAATCCTGGCAGCAGGAGACCTCATGACCTCCACAAGCACTTCAGCTATCAGGGAGAGCTGCTTAGAGAGGTGGCAGGAACAGTACTCCAGCCTGTTTGAAGCCCTCAGGGTTTGGTGTGGGAACATCTGCAGTGGAATATGTTCACTAATGCCCACTTCCCAAGGTTCGCCAAGCTCCTCTAGGAGACTTTAGCCATATGGAGAATGCCGGACCTGGACAGAACATGGTAGTCTGGCCCATGAGACTAGGCCAGTCTGATCTGTGTTCTCTCTTGTCTGCTGGCCTCCGCTGGGGCACAAGTGTGGCCACCTGGTTGCAGTGAAGCTGCAGCTGCCCAACTGGGGTGCTACCCTGGGGCCCTCATGGTAGCTCCTTTGCCAGCAGACTGCACCTGACCATGGGAAAGCTCTAAGTGACCTCCATCAACATGTACCAGTTCACCTGCACCTTTTGCTGGCCCACAATGGCCCACAGCCACACCCCCACTGCTTTGCCAGTGCCTGGGTGGGCAGACCACACCTTCCCTCCTCCAGCAGCATGTGAGTGCATGCACACCCACTGGGACACTGCAGCTGGCATGAGTGCATCCCACCCTCCACCCCACTATGCCACCATTGCTGTTGCACTGACAACCCCATGTCCCACTGTGCCATCACCACAATGGCTGTAATCTGACACAAGGAGGCCAACAGCCTTGCACAGGCCAGTTCACCACCCCTGCTGCTGGCATGAAGGCCTGCAGAAATACGTCAGCCCAACTTGTACTGCTACCTCACCATAGCCGATGCACATGCACCCCACTACACTGCCGCTGCTGGCACATGTTAACAAGCTTGAATGCTGCTGCCACCATATTAAAGAACCACTTTGGCTGGCACCACTCATAGGAGTGCTGTGGTCAGTGGTATGGGAGCACCTTGGCCCCACCAATGTGGCATGTTCCTAAGCTCACAAGGGTCCTACAAAGCCGGGGACATGGTTCCAGTACCCCAGAATGAAACCACACAGCACACATTCCTGGAGGGCTGAGCTGAGCCTTGGCCCCCTAAAAATGTCTGGAAATGTAGCATATATCCATCTTATGCAAAAGTCAAACCCCCAAGGGCATCAAAGAAGATAAAAGCAAAAAAAAAAAAACCCGTCCTAAGGACAGCAACTTCAAAGACGGAAGGAACATCAGCCCACACAGATGAGAAAGAACCAATGCTAGAACTCTGGCCACTCAAAAACCAGAATGTCTTATTCCCTCCAAATAACTGAACTATTTACCCTGCAATGGCTCATATCCAGGCTGAAATGGCTGAAATGACAGAAATAGAATCCAGAATCTGGACAGAAATGAAGATTATTGATATTCAGGAGAGAGTCAAACCCCAACACAAGGATTCTAAGGAATATAATAAAATAATCGTGATACAAAAGATGAAATGGTCATTTTAAGAAAGAATCAAACTGATGTGATAGAGTTGAAAAACTCACCTTAAAAATTTCAGAATACAATCACACATATTAACAGCAGAATTGACCAATCTGAGGAAATAATCTCAGAGCTTAAAGACCAATTCTTCAAAATAACTCAGTCAGAAAAAATAAAGAAAAATGATTAAATAATGATAAATACTCTCCAAAAATATGGGCTTATGTAAAGAGACAAAATATATGTGCTGTTGATGTCCCTGAAAGAGAGGAAGAGAAAGCAAGCAACTTAGAAAATATTTCAGGATATTTTCTATGAAAATTTCCTCAGCCTTGCTAAAGAGATCAACATTCAAGTTCAAAAAATGCAGTGAACCCCTCTGAGATACTATACAAGATGATCATACCTAAAACACATAGTCATCATATTCTCCAACACCAAAATGAAAGAAAAAATGTTAAAGTAAGCTAGAGAGAAGGGGCATGTGACCTATAAAGGGAAACTTAACAGACTAACAGCAGACCTTTCAGCAGAAACCCTACGAGCCAGAAGAGATTGGGGGCGTACATTCAACATTCTTAAAGAAAAGAAATTCCAACCAAGAATTTAATATACAGCCAAACTAAGCTGCGAAAGAGAAATAGGATCCTAATCCAGACAAGCAAATGCTAAGGAAACCCTAAGACCTACCATGACTGGATGCAGTGGTTCACATCTGTAATCCCAGCACTTTGGCAGGCCCAGGTGGTTGGATCACCTGAGATCATGAGTTCAAGTGCAGCCTGGCCAACATGGTGAAACTTCATCTCTATTAAAAATACAGAGAGATAGTCAGGAGTGGTAGTGCATCCCTGTAGTTCCAGCTACTCGGGAGGCTGAGGCAGGAGAATCACTTGAACCTAGGAGGTGTAGGTTGCAGTGAGACAAGATTGCACCACTGAACTCCAGCCTGGGCAACAGAACAAGACCCTGTCTCACAAAATAAATAAATAAATAAATAAAATTAAAAAAATTAAAAAAATAAGAGAAAGATGTATCTTAAAAGAGGTCCTGAAGGGAGTGCTACATATAGAAATACGGAAAGAAAAAACAAATAATAGCCACCACAAAAACACACTGAGGTACATAGATGACTGACACTATAAAGCAGCCTCACAAACAAGTCTGCATAATAACCAGCTAACAACACAATGACATGATCAATTCCATACATACCAATATTAACCCTGAATGTAAAGAGACTAAATACACCAATGAAAATGCATAGAGTGGCAAGTTGAATAAAGAAGCAACACCCAATGGCATACTGTCTTCAAGAGACCCGTTTTCCATGCAATGACACCAATAGGCTCAAAGTAAAGGGATGGAGAAAAGTCTCCCAACCCAATGGAAAAAAGAAAAATCAGAGGTTTCTATTTTAATTTCAGACAAAGCATACTTTAATCCAACGAAGATTAAAAGAGACAAAGAAGGGTATTACATAATGGTAAAGGTTCAATTTAACAAAAACACTTAACTATGTTAACATATATGCACCCAGCGTATAGGAGCACTGAAATTTGTAAAGCAAGTTCCTAGAGACCTACAAAGAGACTTAGATTCCCATACAATAATAGTGAGAGACTTCAGCACTCCACTAACGTTATTAGAAAGATCATCAAAACAGAAAACTAACAAACATATTCATGACCTGATCTCAATACTTGACCAAATGGTCCTAATAAATATCTAAAGAACTCCACCCCAAACCAACAAAGTATACATTTTTATTATCTGCACGTGACACTTTCTCTAAAATCAACCATACGGTCAGCCATAAAAAAATTCTCAGCAAATTCAAATAACCCAAACTCATAAAAACTACACTCTCAGACCACAATGCAATAAAAAATTAAAATCAATACTAAGAAAATCACTCAAAACAAAACAATTACATGGAAATTAAACAAATTGCTCTTGAATGATTTTTGGGTAAACAATAAAATTAAGGCAGAAATAAAAATATTCTTTGAAACTAATGAGAGCTAAGATATAACATATCAGAATCTCTGGGACATGAATAAGGTGGTTAAGAGGGAAATTTATAGCACTTAATGCACATATCAAAAAGTCAGAAAGATCTCAAATTAACCACCTAACATCACACCTAAAGAAACTAGAGAAACAAGAGTAAAACAACCCCAAAGCTAGCAGAAGACAAGAAATAATCAAAATCAGAACTGAACTGAAAAAAATTAAGTTGTGGAAAACCATATAAAAAATTAGCGAGTCCAGGAGTTGGTTTATTGAAAGAATATATAAGATAGATAGACCATTAGCTAATCTAATAAAGAAAATAGAAAGAAGATCCAAATGATCACAATAAAAAATGACTAAGAGGATGTTACCACTGACCCAACAGAAATACAAAAAAACTCTCAGAGACAATTATGAACATCTCTATGTACATAAGTTAGAAAACCTAGAAGAAATGGATAAACTATTGGAAACTTAACACCTCTAACAGTTGAACAAGGGATACAGTGAATTCCTTAACAGACTAATTACAGTTCCAAAATTGAATAAGTGGTAAAAAACTTACCAACTGGCAAAAGCCCAGGATCAAATTCACAGCTGCTTTTTACCAGATACATAAAGAAGAGCTGGTAATATCCTTACTCAAATTATTCCAAAAAAAATAAGGAGGAGAGATTCCTTTATAATTCATAATATGAGGCCAGCAATGTCCTGATACCAAAACCTGGCAGAGACAATAAAAAGAAGAATTCAGGGCAATGTTATTGGTAAAAATAGATGCAAATATCCCCAACAAAATACTAGCAAACCAAATCCAGCAGCACATCAAAACGCTAATCCACCATGATTAACTGGGCTTTATTTCTGGGATGCTACTTTGGTTTAACATGTGCAAATCAATAAATTTAATTCATTACATAAACAGAGCTAAAATAAAAAGCTAATGATCATCTCAATAGATGCAAAAAAAGGCTTTTAGTAAAATTCAACATATCTTCATGGTAAAAGCTTTCAAAAAAACAGGCAATGAAGGAACATACCTCAAAATAATATGAGCCATCTATGACAAACCAACAGCCAACAATGTACTGTATGGGCAAAAGCTGGAAACATTCCCCTTTAAAACTGGAACAAGGCAATGATGTTCCTCTCATCATTCCTATTCAACATAGAACTGAAAGTCCTAGCCAGAGCAATCAGGAAAGAAAAAGAAATAAAAGGCATCCAAATAGGAAGAGAAGAAGTCAAACTATTCTGCTTCCAGACAGTATGATTCTACACCTGGAACACTCAATAGTCTCTGCCCAAAAGCTCCTAGGTCTTTATAATCAACTTCAGCAACATTTCAGGATGAAAAATCAATGTTAAAAAAAAAAAAAAAAATCAGTAGCCTTTCTATATACAAACAACACCCAAACTGAGAGCAGAATTGAATGGCATGCCATCCACAATAGCCACAAAAAGAATAAAATACCTACGAATACAGCTAACCAGGGAGGTGAAATATCTCTACAATGAGAATTACGAAACACTGCTAAAAGAAATCATAAATGACATGAACAAAACTGCTCAAAGCTATTTAGAGATTCAGTACTATTCCCATCAATTTACCATGACATTCTTCACAGAATTAGAAACAACTACTTCAAAATTCATAGAAAATTTAAAAAAGAGCCCTAATAGCAAAAGCAAGCCTAGCAAAAAGAACAAAGCTGAAAGCATCACACTGCCCAACTTCAAACTATACTACAAGTTGACCAAAATAGCATGGTGCTGTCACAAAAACAGACACATAGACTAATGGAACAGAGTAGACATCCCAGAAATAATGCTGCATACCTATAACCATCTGATATTCAACAAGATAGACAAAAACATTTAATGGAGAAAGGCCTCCCTGTTCAATAACTGGTGTGGGGATAACTGGCTTGCCAGATGCAAAAGATTAAAACTGGATCCCTTCCTTACACCATATACAAAAATCAGCTAAAGATGGATTAAAGACTTAAATGTAAAATGTAAAAATATAAAAACCCTGGAAGATAACCTAGGAAATGCTATTCTGGTCATAGAATGTGGCAAATATTTTATGATGAAAATGACAAAAACAACTGCAAAAAAGAAATTAAAGAGTGATAAATGGGACCTCATTAAATGAAAGAGTTTCTGCACAGCAAAAGGAACTCTAAACAGAGTAAACAGATGACCTCCAGAATGGAAGAAAGTATTTGCAAACTATGTAAATATAAATTTGTTTAAGTTACTTATCGATTCTGGATACTAGAAAAAGGTCTATAAGTAACTTAAACAAATTTATAAGCAACAACAAACAACCTCATGAAAAAGCAGGCAAAGGACATGAACAGAAACTTTTCAAAAGAAGACATACGTGCTGCCAACAAGCATATAAAAAATGTTCAACATCACTAATCATTAGATAAGTGCAAATTAAAATCACAATGAGATATCATCTCACACCCATCAAAATGATTATTACTAAAAAGTCACAAATGAATACATGTCGGGGAGGTTGTAGAGAAAAGGAAAAGCTTACAAACTGCTGGTGGGAATGTGAATAAGTTCAGCCATTGTAGAAAGCATTGTGGCTATTTCTCAAAGAACTTAAAACAGAATTACCATTTGAGCCAGCAATCCCACATTGGGTATATACCCAAAGAAATATAAATTATTCTACCTTAAAGACACATGAAAACTTATGCTCATCACTGCACTATTCACAATAACAAAATCATGGATTCAATCTAAATGCCTATCAACAGTAGATTGAATAAATAAATTGTGGTGCATATAGACCATGGGATACTACACAGCCATTAAAAAAAAAAAAATTGTTTTCCAGAAACATGGATGCAACTGGAGGCCAGTATCCTAAGAGAACTAACAAGAACAGTTAACCAAATACCTCGTGTTCTCCCTTACAAATGGGAGCTAAACATTGAGTACACATGGACACAAAGAAGGAAGCAACAGACACTGGGCCTACCAGAAGGTGGAGGGTATGAGAAGTGTGAGAAATGAAAAGCTACCTATTGCGTTTTATGCTTCTTACAGGGGTGACAAAATAATCTGTACACCAAACTCCTGTGTCATGCGCTTTACCTATATAACAGACCTCCACACGTATGCTGAACCTAAATAAAAGTTAGAATAATAAAACCAAAAAAGAGCAAGTGTTTCTATATAGACGTGAATGATATCTCACTCTGAGAGAGGTGAGAGAGGCAGAGTTTATAAAGAGATCACATTTAAATTATTTGTATTATTCTCCCAAAAGCACATCTAACGCATTACACCAGTTATTCCACTATTTATCAATTAATATCAACCAAGTGGTCCCCATCTAAGTTTCTTGCTTTGCCTCTATTATAATACACAAGTATGTCTAATTAAAATCAAGATTTTAATAATAAGGTGTCCTGAGACTCTTTGTAAACCCAAATCTCAAATTTCATAAATCCTACTTTGGAATTTGATTAACTGAATTTCTTTTTGGCATTCTTCTGGTTTCCCCTTAAGTTTTTAACTGCAAACAAGGGCAACTTCTAATTTGGACAAGCCAATGCTCATCAAATTTAGATATTATCCCTCCCCAAATTTGTATTACACATTATAAATATTTATAAAATATCTAATTATCATGGATAATAAGTCCTGCATGTTCATTATTTTCTTTATGTATGTGTTTTGTTTTAGTAAAAGATAAAAATCTAGAAATTTGGTGATTCAGATCAATAATTGCCACCATAAATGTTTTTAGGAATCATTTTCAGGAGTGTCCTTGGATATGCAATTATAATATCTAATTAATTTTCTCAGCATTGAAACCATATTACAAGTTTGTCCATAAGCAAAGTGAAGTATAAGGAAAAGATTGTCAGATAAACTTTTATTTCATATCTAACAGAAGAACAATAAATAACATTTATTAGGAGGAAAGATAAGCACCCATTTACTTTTTTGTATTGATCTGGTTATAATATTTGTATTTACTGCCTAGAATGACAGGATTTCATATTCATTTTATATATTGAACAACATTATGATTTAATACAAGTATTTAAAATTAGCATGAAGTTTCCTTTTTAAAAATAGTATGCAGAACACTTTTACTATGATTTGTAACTTTGACATTGTTGACATCTCCTCTGTGACACAGTATACAGTCAATATTGGCAAGTGTTTATATTATTGTTGGTCTATAATTCAAATCTTGTTACTTTAATTTTCTTTTTTTTTTTATCAAATACATATTAATTTAGGTTACCCATGTATTTACTTTTCCCATTGTTCCTCAGCATATGATGCCCTGGCTTACCCTATCTTGCTGCTGCCTTTTATGTTGATAGCACTATATTATGAAACTATAAAGAGAACTGAGAGTTCAAGAGGAGATGAGATTCAAAAGAGAGCTATTAATAATGAATATTTTCCTTGACAGGCTCTGGAATCTAAATTTTGTCCCCTCAAACCAACAAGTATATTAGAAGCTCAGCTTAGCTTCTCGGCATTTCTCACACAGCTTTTCTTTCAATATGGGAACAGATAAATGCCTCTAGTTGAACAGTCACTCTAAAAGCTAAGCTCACCTTTTGAGACTTTTCTTCTTTCCTGGACCTTGGTCTGACAATTCTTCACAGCCTCAGTTGCTCGCTAAAGCCTTCAAACAATCTTCAAGAAGATATATTAAAATATTTTGTCTGGCTTGTCTAGTTGCTCAATGAGAGAAGACTGGTTAGAACCACATACTCCACTACAACCAGAAGTAGAAACCTGCCAAATAATTTTTAAACGTGAAGCATTAACATTGTGGTGAAATGCATTTCCCCTCCCTTTTTCTCCAAATAGGTTGCATATAGTTCATGAATAAATATTAGTTTTGGTAGAATGATCCAAGGTTTTCCATGAATTTTTATTCCTACATTTTGTTTTTATTATTATTATTATTATTATTATTTTTATTTTATTTTTTTTTTGAGACGGAGTCTTGCTCTGTCGCCCACGCTGGAGTGCTGTGGCCGGATCTCAGCTCACTGCAAGCTCCGCCTCCCGGGTTCCCGCCATTCTCCTGCCTCAGCCTCCCGAGTAGCTGGGACTACAGGCGCCCCCCACCTCGCCCGGCTAGTTTTTTGTATTTTTTTAGTAGAGACGGGGTTTCACCGTGTTAGCCAGGATGGTCTCGATCTCCTGACCTCGTGATCCGCCCGTCTCGGCCTCCCAAAGTGCTGGGATTACAGGCTTGAGCCACCGCGCCCGGCCACATTTTGTTTTTATTAATGAAAGTTTTAAGAACTAGTTTTCACATATAAAGATAGGTAGTACTGGTCAAATTTTTGTACAGTGATGTCATTCAATGATTTTTATAATACAGAGCTTTATAGTCAAAATAGCATAGTAAAATATCATGAAATAGATTTCATCATCTCCCATTTGTTAGCCTAAGTTTTAATTAAGTTTGTTGAAATCTATAAATTGGAGCCTCTTGAATTGTAATGGGATTTGTTTGTTTCTCTGTCATTAACTTTCTTACTAGTAACATCTATGTGTTTAATCACCTTTTTATTTGATGGCTTGAAGATTTTTTTTTACATGCTAGCACAATGTTCCATATTAACACTTGGAGATGAATAAGGGACTTACCTTTCTTTTGTAAAGGCAAAAGAAGGATTGTGCAGGAGAGATGGGAAAGTAAAACTAATATTGCAACCTTTTGGCAGGTCAATTTAGAAAAGAGTAAATACAATAACAGGATCAGGAAATGAATACCTGCAAAAATATACTGACCTATGAGTCTCATGAAAAATCATCAATATACTCCCCTGAATTTGAAGAAAGCTGATATATCTCCAAATCTCAGAAATTCACAGCTCCAATACAGGCTAGTAATTTTTTTGCCTCAATATATAAAATAAATGGTGCTGGGCAGGCTTAAAAACCTTTGACACAGGCAGAGTTCCCATTTTTTTTTTTTTTTTCTTTTTCATACATTTCCTATCTTAATCATACAACTAATAAAGATAATCATGATATTCCATTAGATTTAAGATTACTGTCATATTTTTTCTGGCTTGCATTTACAAATTGTATGTTTATTGTATTTTCCTTGATGCATAACTGTCATCCTATGAGGGTTGGTATTCAATGCAATTAAAAATTGCTTAAAAATCTTTAATAATATTTTCTATCATTTTCTTGATACCTTTTTCCTTCTTTCTTCTTTTTCTTTTTTCTTTTTTTCTCTTATGTGTCTTAAAGCTTCTGTAATTAACAATAACTGGTAAGACATGAGCATTTATATACTTCACTTCTTGTTTTAGATCCTATCAAATAAATTCAATTTTTCTCTTTTTCTTGAATCCCCTCCTCTTTTGAAGTACACAGAGGGGATTAATGTTTAATATCTCCAATCTCTCTCTCTCTCTCTCTGTCTCTCTCTCTCTCTTTCTCTCTCTCTCCCCCCTGCCCCCTCACCCCCGCCATGTGTTTTTGTTTGTGTGTATGTGTATTATATTAAAGATTGGTGTCATTCTGCTTCTTGATTGTTCTTACAGGACATTTCCCCTCTTTCTTCTTCTCAGACTTTCCTTCTTTACATCTCTATCTTTTAAGATTTAAAACTTTCTTCTCTTCTGCAAGCTTTTAGGATCTTCTCTTTATTCCAGGATTTTGATTTCACAGTGGTATATGATATATTTTGAAGTGACCCTGTTGGCATTCATTGATCTGCTAATTTGGTGGGTCATTTCATGTAAGAGGGCATCTTTGAGCCCTGGGAAATTTTTTTGAATTATTTACTTGATTATGTTTTTTTTTCTTTTTTGGTTTTGTTTTTATGTTTTTTTTAACACTCATTCTCTAATTGGAATTATTTTAATTTTTAATTTATATGGGCACCTAGCAGGGGTATATATTGTTGTATTACATGAACTATTTTGATATGTGCATAAAATGCATAACAATTATTGCAGGGTAAATGATGTACTCATCAACTGAAGCATCTATCCTTTGTATTACAGACAATCCAATTATACTCTTTTAGTTATTTTTAAATGCACAATTGAATTATTTTTTTAACTATAGTCACCCACTTTTGCTAGAAAATACTAGGTCTTGTTCATTCTTTCAAGGTATTTTTTGTACCTGTTAACCATTTGACATCCTCCCTCACTCCTATACTATCCTTCTCAGCCTCTGGTAACCATCCTTCTCATTCTCTGTCTTCATGAGTTCAATTGTTTTAATAGTTAGCTCTCACAAATAAGTGAAAACATGCAGTTTGTCTTTCTATGCTTGGCTTATTTCCATTAACATAATGACCTCCAGTTCCATCCATGTTGTTGCAAATGACAGGATCTCGTTCTTTTTATGTCTGAACAATACTCCATTGTGTATATGTATCACATACCTAGGTATTGCTGCTGGTTATTTAGGATGCACGGCTCTTTAGTCACGAGGTGATGGGTCCTGCCAGGACTGAGTCCTTTCCTTCAATTCGGCAAGTTCCCTTCTGGTGCAAGGTATGCCTAGAAATGTTATCTTGGATCTAGGATCTGGAATGGGTGACTTCACAACTCTGACTGGTGTCCTGTCTTACTGTGACTGAGCTGGTATCCAAGATTCAAGACAAAGGTCCTCTTTACTCTTCCTTTTCCTCTCCTCAAGCAGAAGGATGGGTTCTGATTTGGAGCTGTAAGGTGTGCTGCCTAGGTTTAAAGGAGTGTTGGCACAAGCGCTCCCTTAGTTGTCCTGGCTGGTGTCTCATTAGGTCATGTGTCCCTGAGTCCACTGACTATAAGCCCAGCTCAGCACTAGGACTTGCCTACAAGTTTCAGTCCTTATTGCCTAGACAGCCTTTGTACTTCATGTAGTGCCCTAAAGCACTTTAGCCAATGGTGGCAAGGCTCTCCAGAACTCAAATTCTGACTGCTGGAAAGGGTCATTCACCTCTGGTGAGAGCTGATCTATTTTTTTTCTTCTTCTTCTTCTTTTTCTTTTTTGAGACGGAGTCTCACTCTGTTGCCCAGACTGGAGTACAGCGGCGCGATTTCAGCTTACTGCAAGCTCCTCCTCCTGGGTTCACGCCATTCTCCTGCCTCAGCCTCCCATGTAGCTGGGACTACAAGCGCCCGCCACCATGCCCGGCCAATTTTTTTTTTTTTTTTTTTTTTGTAATTTTAGTAGAGACAGGGTTTCACCATATTAGCCAGGATGGTCTCGATTTCCTGACCTTGTGATCCGCCCACCTCGGCCTCCCAAAGTGCTGGGATTACAGGCGTGAGCCAACGTGCCCAGCCAGAGGTGGTCTAAATGTTCTCTCCATGGTTGGGATTCCGCTGAGTTCAGTCGTGTTTTGCTTTCCACTGGGACAGGGGAGCATGAGTTTAATGCAATGTCTCACAATCACTGTGCTCTCCCTCCTCCAAGCATATAGAGTCTCTGTGCACCAGGCCATGGAGTATGCGGGAGGGAGTGGCATCAGCAAGGCAAGACTGTCTTCCCTATGCTTTTCAGTGCGTCTTTTAGAGATATGAAGTTAAAACCAGGTACTGTGAATGTTCACTTAATTTTTGATTCTTATGAAGGTGCTTTTTCTGTATAGTTGTTAAATTCGGTATTCCTGTGGGGGAGATGATTCGTTGGAGGCTTCTATTTAGCTATCTTGCTTTGCCTCTCTTTATTCTTTTTTTGAAGCCTTTTATTTTCCTATCTTTTCTCTCCTGATTTTTATCAGAGTTTCAGGTGATTTCCTGAATATTGCCATCTAACTGTTCTATTGAACTTTGTTAAAATTGTTCGATAATATTTCTATAAGTTCTTTCTATTTCTATTATTAATTTTGTGATATCTTGTTCATATTTCATCAGTGCCATATGTTCTATTATCTCTCTGAGGATAATAATTTGTATATAGGTGAACATAAACTTATGTAATTATTTTCTTTCTGAGACTATAAAATGCTTATATGTATATGCAAATAATATAATGTGTGTGTATGTGTATGTGTGTGTATATATATATACACACTATATATATACACACACTATATATACACACACTATTATGTATATGTGTGTGTATATATACATATAGTTTATGTGTGTATATATACACATATAGTTTCTATTCCCTAAATTGTTTCTGCTTTTCTCTAATTAACTAATTAATTTTTCTTTTCTGTTTTTCTTTCTTCCTTGTCTTTTATGATAAAAGACTTTACTCAACTTTCTGGTGAATCTTTAAGTATAATTTGGAGATGTATGTACATGGATGAGGATAGATGAAAAGAGGTTTCATTGTAGTCAATCTGGTGGGAATCAGATAATTTTTGGAGTAGGTCATGAAATATCATTTTCCTAGATTGGAGAGTACTAGTTACCTGGATTTGGGGTGATAAAATAGGAAATCTGGAATTTCTACTATTCTGATATAGACTTTTAAATAACTATCCTGCTTTTCAGCCTTACCATTTACCCATATCTCTTGAGATATTTGTTCACTCAATAAATAAAACTTTCTAGAGTATCACATTGCAGTTCAATTTGATTTTTTGAGGTATGGCTTTTCTTTTAACACTTAGGTTTCAGTGTTCACTGCTCGTCTAAATCAGTTAACACTCTAAACTAATTTACTCTTCTATAATTTCACTGACATCTCCCATCTGTTGTCGTGCTCTCTGCTATTCTCTTTGTCTTCGTTGGTTTATAAAATTATATGCCTTTACTGGTGCTGAACTGGAATTTTGTGAAGCAGAAGTGGTAAAGATAGTTCTCAATGTATTTATCTGAAGATTTAAAGTTGATTTCAAGGCCAGTGGTATTTTCTGATATTGATATGAGAGGAATAAATATTTCCATTTTTAAAATCAAAGTAGTAAACATCTAGAGGAATGAATCTATCTTGCCTTTACACTCAGAATATCATATTGCCAAACTACTTAAATGATGTGCTATAATAGGAGACTGAGAAATAGGATACACACTTATTTCCATCTTGTTGCAATAACTCTGTGTGTGTGTGTTTGTGTGTGTGTGTGCATGTGTGTCTGATTCCTCTTTCTAACATCTTTAAAGTCTAAGGCACCTTTTTAAAATGTACTGAAAAATGACAAATATTGTTCTTCGAAGCACAGATCCTAGTTTATCATAAGAAGTGCTTATCAATTTTTAGTATGCATTTTCAAAACTATGTTTAAAGAGTAATACAAGAGCAAAAGAATGGGATTTCCTATTTTTAGATAAATTTTGGAAAAGCAACAAATCTATTTTTCTTACTCTCCTTTTCAATTTATTTTATTATGTTTTATCTTCAAAATTCTGTATTTTTTTTCCTTTTTTCCAAATACTTTTTAAGTAGTCTCAATCATTTCACAATTGACTAATTAATGATATGCACATAGTTTTCAAATTGACATTTCCAGCCCTGTTCCATTCTTGAGCAGCATAAGTACATTTTTGTTTCTTGTTAGAAACTTAGATCCTAATATTTTTCAACACCTCAACTCATATTTAAAAATGCTGTTTTTGTCACAAGTTGATTGTGATTATAAAGAATGAAATACTTTTTTTGTCTCACAAGAGTTATTTTAATTTACTTCCCCAAAAAGAAAATATAGATACTTGGCTTCCAAGAAGACAGAGTAGATATCTATATATAACTAGAATCCCTGAACATTATATATAAAATAAGCAGTAGAAGACTGCAAGGTAGAAAGAAAACAGATGGCATAGACACCTAAGATACAAGGAACAACATGGTGGTGAATTCCCTAGGTTTTCTTTTTGTCTTATATATCACCAGCTTGGAGCTAAAGAAGCCAGCAATTCCAAAACATGAACAGATATGCACCACCAAAAATAGACTTCCACTGTTGACAAGTTACAATAGGTCACCTTAATGGTCTCTTCAGGGTGGTGTCAGAACAGGCTGAGTCAGGAGGCAGAACTTTCATCTTCAATGAGCAGTAATAGGGTCACACCTATAGTGCCAATGGAGATCATTTGGAAATCCTGGACTTCCATCCTTAATTGGCCATGACAAATCATTCCTCCCTCTCAACACTGGGATGATGTCAGAGTGCTAGATGAGACTGAGTTAACAGTCAAGACTTTCATCACAGCAAAATGGTAAAGAGGCCATCACAACCCTCCCTCATTATGTCAGTGGAAACCATGTGGGAAGCAGTAACTCCCCACATTGTTTCCATTCCCACCACTCTTACACCTCCCAGTCACAGAACTGTTAGTGGAGGCTTAGTGGGGAGCCACAATTCCCACCTCTACACAGCAGTGACAGAGAACCTCATTCTTGAGGTATCAAATGTGACAGATGGGAAAAGTGAACTTCTATAACACATGGCTATGAAGAAGTGGCATTACCCACAACACTGCTTGGCATATCAGCAAAAACATAATATTTAGGTAAGACAGTGCCTTATCATCTAATATGCAAAATATGTATATTTTAAGGAAAAAATATTTGTTATACCAAGAAGCAGGGAAATTTCAAACCAAATGCAAATAGATAATCAATAAATGTCAACACTAATATGACAGACGTTATAATTATCTGGCAAGGCTTTCTAAACAATCCTCATGAAAGTGTTTCAATGAGCAATGACAAACTATTTGAGACAAACACATAAATATATAGCCTCAGCAAAGGAATATAAATTATTAACAAATAAAGATATGAAGAAGAAACAAATGGAAAATTTAGAACTAAAAAATACAATAACTGAAATAAGAAACTAAACGGGCAGAATCAACAGAAAAGAAAGGAGAACAAAATAATGTGTTAGAAGGCAAAATAGTAAAAAGTACCAACTTGAATATCAGAGACAAAGCAGCCTATACACAAAAAGGCTCAGAGGCTTCTCTGACTATAAGAGAAGATAAAACATTAGTGTCACTGGAGTCACAGAGGGAGACGAGAAAGATGTCAGCATGAGAAATCACATGGCCATATCATTCAATGTACATACACAAAATAGCACTTGATAACCACTTCATATTTATTCATAATAAAAACTCCCAGAAAAATAGGAATGGAGATAACTAACTCATCTCGATAACGAAAGTATACAAAAAACCTCTAGGTAATGTTATACTTAATGATGAAAGACTTGGTGTTTTTCTCCTACAATTGAGAACAAGACAAGAATGTCTATGGCATTCAGGTTTATTCAGTGTAAAATTGGAAGTTTTTGCCAGTACAATAGTGGAAGAAAGAGATAATAAGTATACACAGCCAGAAAAGGAAGAAACAAAACTGTCATTATAAATGATATAGTTGTCCCAGTAGGAAACATCAAGCAATCTACCAAAAAACATCTAGAACTTACAAGTATGTTTAGCAAGTTTGGAGGGTATTAAATACATAGTAAAAAATTTTGAAAAAGACTATAAAATAGGGCGAAACACTCTAACCAATTTCAAGACCGTGATATAGTTAGAGTACTCAACACTGTGCATTATTGATATTTCAATTAATGCGGAGAGGATAAACACTCAGATCAGTATCAGATCAATAAAACGGCATAATGCATCCAGAAAAGGCCAACATAAATGTGCCCAACTGATTTTTTTTTTTTACAAAGGTGCAAAAGCGCTTCAATGAAGGAAAGATAGCATTTCAACAAATGGTACTATAGCGATTTGGACATCCATAGTTAAAAAATAAAACTCAAATCTATATCTCATACATTATATAAAATATTAGCTCAAAATATATCACAGACTTACATATGAAATCCATAACTTTGACACTTTAAAACATACAAAAGTCTTCAGAATCTAGGGCTAGGCAGAGTACTTAGTCTTGACACAGAAAGCTTGGTCCATACAAAAAATTTGATGAATTAGACTTCATCAAAATTAAATATTTTTTTTCTGCAAAACACTCATTAAGATGAAAAGACAAGATACAAATCGAGAGAGAATATTTATAAGCAATGTTTATGACAAAGCACTAGGATCTCGTATATGTAAAAAAACTCTAAAAACTCAACATTAAAAAAAATTATCAATCTACTTAGAAAATTGCCAAAAAAAAAAAAAAAACGACAACAAAAAAACAAAAGACACGGAGGACATTTCAGTGAAGAGATACACAGATAGCATATGTGTTATTCTTCTAGTACTGTCATAATAAAATACCACAGACTTGGTGACTTAAACAATAGAAAAAAATATTTCATTGCTCTGGAGGCTATCTATCCAAGATTTAGGTGCCTTTAAGAGTTGTTTGCTACAGAGGTCTTTCTTTCTGGCTTGTGGATGACCATCTTCTCACTGTGTCCTTACATGCCCTATTCTCTGTGCAGTTCAGGGAGAGAGAGAGCTCTCTCATATGTCTTCCTCTTCTTATGAGGACACCAGTCCTACCAGACCAAGGCCTCACCCTTATGACCTCACTTAACCTTTATTTCCACTATATAGTCCCTCCTATATAGTGCACTTTATTCTTGTTTTGTTGTGTATTAATGTGAAAACCATGACAAATAAAGGCATATTTATCTCCAAATAAAGTCATATTGATGGTTAGAGATTCAATATATGATTTTTGTGGGGAAGACCATTCAATCCTTATTAGCATATAAATCCGTAAAAGATGTTTCAAGTCATTAACAACCAGGAAAATGCAAATTAAGCCACAGTGAGATATCATTACCAACATCAAACCCTAGCATGTATTCAGAAAAACTAGATCATTGAAACATCACTGACGACAATATAAAATGATCCAGCCACTAAACAAGATGATCTGGTGGTTTCTTAAAACATTAACAGTAAAACTATCATACAATCCAGCAATTGAATTCTTGGGCATTTTCCCCAAAGAAATGAAGTTGTATGTTCACACAAAAACCTGTACATGAATGTTTATCATACCTTTATTTGTACAGTCTAGAGTCTCTACATGAGTTGGAAGATTAAACAAAGTGTAATACACAGATACCAGGGAATATTACTGAGCCATAAAAAAGAAATAAACTACCAATGCTTAAATAGCTCAGATAGATATCAAAGACATTATACTTAGTGAAAAAAATGCAATCTCAAGTGATCACATACTTTATGTGACACATTAGTTACAGTTATATAACATTCTTGAAGTTGACAAAATTTAGAGAAATGAAGAAGAGATTAGTGCTTGTCAGTAACTTATGAGGTGACAGGGGCCAAAGGAAAAGTAGATGTGGCTATAAAACAGTAATGGTGATATCCTTGTTGTGATATTATACTACGGTTATTAAGATGTTACCATTAATGGAAATTATGTAAAGGATGCAAGGGATCTCTCTCTATTATACTCAAATTTTCATCTGAATTTATGTTTAAAATAAAATAAATATTTAATTTAAAACTCCACAACTGCAGTCAAAACTACTAGCATAGCTATATGTATATATGACTAAAGTAGTCTCTTTAAAAACATCCAAAATATATTAGAAACACAGGCAAGATAGTTAAAAAAATAAGTTTGTAGACTTCAAGATGACTAATTTAAGCTTGTTAATTTATATGGAGAAACAGTTCTCTTCTTCTCATTAAAGTTTATTATTTGTCTAATATTAAGTCTCATTAATTCATACTCACTTCTTTGTCACTGTAGAAATGTACTGCAGATGACCAGAAAGAATTCGTGTGTTTTTGTTTTTGTTTTTGTTTTCATAAAATTTATAGTTTCATTTACAATTGGGATTTTGTGTTTAAGGTTCTTTGTGTGGATATCATAATTTCACTAAAAAGGTAAGGTAGGTGAGGAAGAAGCATCGGGACCTGTTATATAGCTGCTTAGACTTAGAATTACTTTTTGTCATTGTTTTTATTTAATACACGACACAACAGGAATAAGCACAATATTCTGAAATTGGAGTCCTTTATTCCAGTGGTGAATACTGAATATTCTTTTTAAAAATATCTATTCTCTTTTATTTAAAGTATTTACCAATGTTCTCATAAGACCTGGGCTCTGATACATACACAAATTAGTTTTAAACAATGCCCATATCCTTAGGAAAAACATGGTGGCATGTGGGATGAAATTTAAGTAGATTTGGGGACAAATGTTGGAAACTGGTTGGATTTATTGTTTGTTTTCAGTGTTTCTAATCCAAGATTTTCCTAAATATTTTAGGTGGTAGACTGAATTTTCTAGATAATTAGCTCTATTCTCTACAGGGTTGTTACAATGGGCTTGGCCCTGAATTTGTTGATTTTACCTGCCTTGCTTTGCATGCATGTAAAGAAGTCACTGCATCCACTTATCATTTATGGTCACAGGTTATGTTGCCTAGTGAGAAGATACTACTCTATATCAGTAAACAAGGGTGCCCATCCACATTCAGCAGCACTTAGCAACATGAGTAATCAAAGTGATAGCTTGCAGTTGTGCATATAAAACCAATTTTAAAATATACCAAGTTCATTTCTGGAAACTGTTACAGATCAAGGCTTATTACATTCTATTTTTTTCCTGGTGTCTTTAGGAAAGAAATTTGTTGATGTTGAACTAAGTGAGCAGCAGAATTGCTCTTATTTAGTGTGGTCAAGCTCTAATTTGCAACTAGGATTTCAAGGCAACAAAGTGCTAATTTGCGGGTCTATAATACATGTTATTTAGCTACTTCAAAGCATGGTTATAGACAGTTGAGACAACAGAATTTTTTAAAGAGAAGAAAATTATCACAGTCATGCTTCCAAAGAAACTAAATAATTTAAAAATACCTAATTACTATGTATCTGCTTAGGTTTTATGTAACACCAAAAATAATTTGTGAGCAAAACTTACAAAAATATAAAACTAAAACTTAAATACACACATTTTTCATTTTTATTTCTTCTTATAAAATACCAAAAACTGTTGCATCAGGATTATATAATGCAAATCTTACTAAATTTACTCACATGATTACTGTATCCTTTCCCACTCAAGCATATTAAATATAGATGTTTCTTGTCATTTTTTTTTTAAAGTTGGAGATGACAATTTTATGTACTTTCCTATTATGACCAATTTCACATAGGATTGGTGGTCACATTTTACTATATTTTGACTTTGCTCTATTTCATGTTCCAGGGAGAAATGAACTGACAAGAGATTACTTATATAGGAAAAGCTGACACACATCATGGAACACACAATGATCGTTTCTTATTCATAACAGTCCATATTTCGACAAAGAAAATTCAAAAGTGAAACATTAACATTAAAATAGTTGATAATGACTAGAAGTACTTGATGGAACCAGATCGATTTTGAGAGTATAACACTGCTTTCTAAATATGAGAGAGGAAATAAAAATACAACTTCACTGCGTATACATTTAAACCTTGTACAAATTTGACTGGGCTAAAAAAATTAAATGGTTTAATAGTATATTAAATTTTAATTTTAGAATATATTGAGAATATTCGTGTCATTACAACTTGTACTTTTTTTTTTTTTTTTTTTTTTTTGAGACAGAGTCTCACCCTGTCCCCCAGGCTGGAGTGCAGTGGCCCGATCTTGGCTCACTGCAAGCTCCGCCTCCTGATTTCACACCATTCTCCTCCTGCCTCAGCCTCCCGAGTAGCTGGGACTACAGGCACCCACCACCACGCCCGGTTAATTTTTTTGTATTTTTAGTACAGGCGGTGTTTCACTGTGTTAGTCATGATGATCTTGATCTCCTGACCTCGTGATCCGCCCACCTTGGCCTCCCAAAGTGCTGGGATTACAGGCGTAAGCCACCATGTCCAGCCAACGTGTACATATTTTAACATAAATATTTGTGGCAATGAACAACCTACTTTGAAATTAACCTAGGGCGGTGATGGATCCCATTAGCTTCGAAAATCTCTGGATCCAATGTCTCTAGGAGACATTCCCAGGCTCTTTTTGTAATTAGCTGGTACCCTACATCCATGCTGCCATAGCCGAGTTGCCTGTGTATAGGATATATTATCAAAGGATAATAATGATTATATTATTGTTTCTTCTTTTTCTAAAAGAAATGTTTTCTATTTTTATCTAAAATAATGTACATAAAATAAAAAGAGAAGAAAAGTAAGTACCATTTAATTTATATCTAATCCTGTAACCAATTTTTATTGGCTCAGTTTATGACTATACATAACACCTGAAGACATACATAAACATTAAGCATTGTTCTAGGTTCATTAAAATCAGAAAAATACTTTACATCAACTAACAAAATTAAATTGTAACTTCACATTAAAAGGTGATACTTCCTTTGTTCCAGAGGGGCTATAAAACTCTAAAGCATAATAGCAATCAATCTAAACTTCAGACGTGGAGTTTTGCTGCTTCAGTTCTTTTCAGGCTGTGTCATTAGTTGAAATAACTCCCCTAGGCTTATTTACACTTTAAAGATTTTTTCAATGCCTAAAAAGAACATTTTCAAGTGAAATTTCTTAACCTGAAAGCTAAAGTAATCAGTGTATCTAAATTTGTTTTGACTACATCCATTCTTTAAAACACTATTACCCAGAATGCCCAATTGGCAGTGGAGTTCTCCACATTGCAAACTCTGTCTTGGATTTGAAACCTATGGCATCTCTAACTTGGAGTTAAAACCTGAGCATTACTGCCATTTTAGTTAAACTATCAGCTAAAGATTTTGAAAACTTAACAATATAATTTGCTAGATTCTTTCCTTATCTGTGATCAAAACAGTTATGGCCTAAGTTTAAATGGATGAGATTAATTTCGATGAGCAAGAAAACAATTAGAGCTTTAATTATTTCAGTTTCACTGACATTTTGAAATCATTTTTGACCTACTTTTCACCTTGTCACTGAGTCTTGTCTTCCATCCACACATGAAAGATACTCTGTTATGGAAATTGAACAGAACATTTTCAGATTTTGGTTTGATAGCATGTTGTTATCAACTTTTCATTACATTTTCATTGCATTTTATGACATCTGGTTGATAACCTTTAATAATTAGATACTTAATTTTGTTACCTAGAAGAGCAAAATGGGTTTAAATATGCAATAGAACAATATTTAAAAATATGTCCCAAAACATAATGTGTAACATTAGGTGAAGAGCAATGTCAACCCTCTTGAAAACTCTTTTCCAAATGTGGGTACACAGAGTACAAAAAAAAAGGTCAATATAGATGTTCTGAAGGAATTGTCAGGCCATATCTATGATTTATGATTTTTCTACTCATAGCTTATAATTTTCGAAGACTCTCACATCTGAACTTTGTTATTATGTTATTAAGTGTATCCTTACGTGTTGTCTCTCACTTCTTTTTTTTAATATTTATTTATTTATTTATTTATTTATTTATATTTTAGATGGAGTTCTGTTGCTCAGGCTGGAGTGCAGTGGTGCAATCTCGGCTCACTGCAACCTCTGCTTCCCAGGTTCAAGTGATTCTCCTGCCTCAGCCTCCCAAGTAGCTGGGTTTACAGATGCCTGCTACCATACCTGACTAATCTTTATATTTTTAGTAGAGAAGGAGTTTCACCATGTTGGCCAGGCTGATCTCAAACTCCTTACCTCAGGTGATCCACCCACCTCAGTCTCCCAAAGTGCTGGGATTACAGGCGTGAGCCACCGTACCAGCAGTCTTTCACTTCTATTATAGATTTTGCAGTGTCCATTCATGCTCTAAATATGGCAGCGATTACTTGATGTGTCACGATATTATTTCATTGTCATTCATAAGAAACAGTAAGGCATAATTTCAGATTGGGCTTGTGGTATGTCAAGATGTTCAATACATATATTAAAAATATCTTAGAGCATTCATGAGATGTTTTAATCAAATGACCTTCCAACCTGTCCCTAGCTTTCCCTATTTAAAGAACAAATCCATGATGCTGAAAATTTTTTTAACGTAATGTTATTTAATTTCTAACCTTTTTCTTAATCTTCTCTGCTTATTAAATAATTTCAGCAATATACTTCATCTAGTCTTAAGAGTGCACATCAGTTAATCACAACATATCAAACTGCTTAATTAAATTTATCTATAAGACACATGAGTCTGATCCCACCAGTGAATGAAGTTTAAAATACTGATATCTTATGACTGCACTAATTTTCAGAATACTAGGGTGCCTTCTCAGCGGTTATGCGACAAGATTCTTGTATTTTACAGACATGTTAAACTGTCATAAGCCAGAAAAACTGAGTTAATCTCATTTACCATTTTTAGTTCAGTTAACTGAATATCATTTAATCCTGATATTGGAACAACATGTTGATTAAGCAATTTGCATATTCACTTAAATAACATCTTTTAAAAAACACTTTGAAATATCCTAAACAGAATATGCAATCCTGATCTGGCCCTAGGAGAAAAAATAAGATGTTTCCATAACTGGTAACAAAGAGCACTGCAGAGTATTCAGCTACATTATAGCTATTTTCAACAGTTATATGATGAATTGCCTGTTACTCTGGAGGCTGGCTTTTCCATGTTAAAATTAACAAAGTTGTTCATGTAATCTGCATTGTAATTCTTACTGTATTAGTAAGTTTTGTCACAACAAGGTGATAATTTACATACATAATACAATAGGAGATACCCAGTTATAATGATGGCCTATAGCCAGACTTTTTCCTCAATTGTATGCTTTATAAGAATAAAAAAAACCTTTATTTTCTTGTTGACATTGTAGTGTTTATTTAACCGATCTAAATAAAACAGGAAAGGCATTTTGGAATTGTTAATAATTTGTTTATTCACTAAGTTACCGCTATTGGTGTTTTTTGACTATAGTCTCTTTCAAATTATTCAAAATAATGGCTTTAGTTCAGTATAAATTTGATGTCAAATTATTTGTGTTATTTGAAAGCATTGGTATTCAACTCTTAAAGCATTAATAAGTATCTTGTCAAAATGGATAATTGGAGAGTTTGGGATCAGATACCAGTGGCTACTTAATTATTATAATTTCTTCATGTAGACCTGGAATCTTACTTCAATCTTTTCTATTTCAATTGAAACATTTGATGATGGGACTATGACCCAGAAGCCCCAATTTTGTATTTTATGCTTGAATCTAGAATTCGTCCTTATTTTTACATAATTACTCACATACAGGTAAAATGTAGAATTAGGACAAACTTTAAAATGTAGGTATTTGAGAAATAGGAAGTGTATCCAATTCCTCAAAATAAAGACTGTCTTGCCCTGTGCAATAGTTATTATTCCTTTCTCAGCATTAATTAATTCAGCTGGAACATCACATAATTGAAGAGTTGATGATAACATTGATACATATAATTGGTTTTTGTTTAATGTTGAAAATTATTCAAGATCAAAAGGAAATAAAAACAGGAAAATATGATTTGAATGATCATTACTACTATATCTACAAGTAAGGGAGAAGACAAATTAGGAAATTAATAACCCCAGATATAATAATTGTATTTTCAACAGTGTTATATAATTGACACACAAAGCTATTAAGTAAATGTGATATACTGTAGAGTTTCTTCTACCTTCACCTGTGAAGATTGACTGCAAAGGCATAACCTCAGTAATTGCTTTAATTACCAGAGATTCTCTGGTTTAGGTAGGAAAAATGAAATATGTAAGTTCATTCCTCATGAAACCACATTTTGGTTAAATACCTCCAAACAGTCTGGATATATTACTTCATTGCAGGGTGAATGAAAATTTCAATTGAGATATATTTTTTAAATGGTTACAGTTCTATTGAATGAAAGAAATATCTGGGCTATTCTTAAACTTGGATCTCAGATTTTTGTGGTTACAGATAAGTCCCTCAAGTATATTTATTAGTTTATTGTTCATTAAAGACATATAAATATTAAATTTACATTCTATACATGTACATATTCAAGTTTCTAAAATCTTATGAAATTACTATTTTTAAAATAGTGACTTGAAGGGCAACATTTTTTTCGTTTGTCATCAGGAAGAATTCCTTATTTCTTCAATAGAATAATACTTTAAGGAAAAAAGTGTGTTTTAAAATGCTTTATAAAATATTATTACAGTGTTTAACTGTCTTTGCTGTCAGAAAATTTCAAAATTAATGTAACAATTTTGCAGCATAGCAAAATTTACAAATCTACTACTCTCTTTCTCCAACTCCCTTTAAAATACAAAAGGAAATATTTTAAATGTTCTGACACATCATAAGCATGACCATATCAGAAAAAAAAAAAAAAAAAAAAAAAACCCTGGTGCAACTGTAAAGAAAAAAACCACACACACACACAAGTTTAGACTCACTGAAGTGTGCCTACCTCAGGCACCATGACTGACTACGCTTCCCTCACAACCCTCGGGAGGGCAGACTCCCCTGTGGAGTCCTTTGTAGACCTTCCCTGCCTACCCAGGGCTATGTTTGAGATCTTTTCAATTGCCTGAAGTAAAAGCAACATTTTTTTTACCATTTATCTGCAGAGCCCTGAGAGCATCAACTTCTTAATTTGATAAAGTAAACTGTGACAGTGTGTTAATGAGGGCTGAGCCATTTGTATATTTTAATAGTGATTTTCTAGAGATAATTATTTCACCTCAATTCAAAGACGTGCCTCTAGCTATGGGAATTTTATTTCAGATGTAAACAGAGCAGGACCCCATGGTATTCTGGAACACTCACCGTTTCAATAATCTCTTTTTGTATTATTTGCACTCTCTGTTCTTTGTTCAGGTCTGGAGATGAGTAGGCTTGGGGATTGGGAAGGGATCCATTATATTTCAAAGCTCTTTCAACCCTGTAGGGATGATGGTTACGCTGAACCAGGGACTCTAGTAGTGACCAATTCTTTCTGTTCTGAACCACCACTGTAATATGAAAGAAACTCAAATTTAAAGCATAAGCTAACTGTTCAACACTTACCAGTCCTTTCCGTCTCCCTCAAGAGGGTGTATGGCCGTGCTTTCAGCTGGGTTTAATTCTAAACAGCAAGTCATAGTGGCAGAAAGGAAGGCATGCTTGTAGACTTAGACTCTGCCTTTAATTCTGTCACAGATTGTCATGTAATTGTAAACCAGTCAGTGTTTGATTTTTGTAGGAAAAAGAAAGAGAGATCACACTGTTACCGTGTCTATGTAGAAAAGGAAGACATAAGAAATTCCATTTTGGTCTGTACTAAGAAAATTGTTTTGCCTTGAGATGCTGTTAATCTGTAACTTTAGCCCCAATCCTGTGCTCACAGAAACATGTGTTGTACGGAATCAAAGTTTAAGGATCTAGGGCTGTGCAGGATGTGCCTTGTTAACAATATGTTTACAGGCACTATGCTGGTAAAAGTCATCACCATTCTCCATTCTCGATTAACCAGGGGCACAATGCACTGCGGAAAGCTGCAGGGACCGCTGCCCAAGAAAGCCTGGGTATTGTCCAAGGTTTCTCCCATTGAGACAGCCTGAGATGTGACCTCGTGGGAAGGGAAAGACCTGACCATTCCCCAGCCCGACACCCTTAAATCGTCTGTGCTGAGGAGGATTAGTAAAAGAGGAAGGCCTCTTTGCAGTTGAGATAAGAGGAAGGTCTCTGTCTCCTGCATGTCCCTGGGAACGGAATGTCTCGGTGTAAAACCCGATTGTACAGTCATTCTATGCTGAGATAGGAGAAAACTGCCCTGTGGCTGGAGGCAAGATATGCTGGTAGCAGTGCTGCTCTATTACTCTTTGCTACATTTAGATGTTTGGGTGGAGAGAAGCATAAATCTGTCCTAGGTGCACATCCAGGTATAGTACCTTCCTTTGAACTTATTTGTGACACAGATTCCTTTGCTCACGTTTTCCTGCTAACCTTCTCCTAACTATCACCCTATCCTCCTGCTGCATTCCCCTTACTGAGATAGTGAAAATAGTAATCAATAAATTCTCAGGGAACTCAGAGGCTGGTGCCGGTGCGGGTCCTCTGTATGCTGAGTGCCGGTCCCCTGGGCCCACTGTTCTTTCTCTATGCTTTGTCTCTGTGTCTTATTTATTTTCTCAGTCTTTTGTCCCACCTGATGAGAAATACTCACAGGTGTGGAGGGGCTGGCCCTCTTCAGTTTTTTATTTGTAAGAGCTGAAAATAACAAAGATTTATGAAATTTAATGAAAATGGTAATGGGGTAACTTGGATACTGTATTAATGTTTCTGATACACATTATTTTATAATAAACATACTAGAGAACATAGTAAGGAAATTATGTGTCAGTGTGCTGTCTTAGCAAAGATTAATAATAATCTACATAATAGTGCCAGACATTCAGCATGCTTAGATTGAAGGGGAAAATTATTGGTGAAGGGGGTGGGGCTAAGTTCAAAAGGAGAGAGGATAATAGTAAGTAGGATGGCAGAGGCAAAATTGCAGGATCATGGGCTCTCACAAAAGGACATCATTTCTGGAAACCTACCTGACAGGATTGACTTAGAATTTGGACCCATGCTGCTGGTTAGAAGACAAACTAACCTTACGTAATTCTCTTCCAAGGACAAAGTATTCTATTTCATACTGAATCTGCCCTGAAGCTCTACACACTTCTGCTCATGATTTCAAATATAATAATGATGTGTACACATCCAGTTCTCATACTTTTATTACATTAAATACAAAAGAAAAGAGAGCATTGGTATTCTAGTTTCCTCAGTAAAATATCCAAAGATGGAATTACTTCCTATGCATTTCCAAACCGATACGCAGGAACAGGAGATATTGCTATCTTCACTTTGTAGAGGAGAAAAATAATAAGAAAAAGGTAATGAATAATGTGTTCATGATTTGTAAACTAAGACAGTTGTTCTTTCATGGGTATAGTAGATCTTTATTAATATTTTAAAATTTAACTTATGATTTTTAATTTACTTTTGTGCAACCCATCAATTTTAGAGCTGATATTTCAGAGGATGATTATATCAGAAGAAATGTGTAGTGTTGGTAACAGTATAAATTTTATATGCACTATTACTTTATACTTTATTTTAAAATTTATTTAATTTCCTCTTGTGATCAAAGAATAAAATAAAACTCTGTCCTTGGAAGAAAGATAAAGTTATAAATACCAACCTTAACCCAGCCATTAACAGACTGAATATTAGGCCAATATCTAATTTGAAAGACGTAGATAATCATTTTACTGGGAATTGTTTTTTTGTGAGGAATTATCTCATTGCTTTAGTTCTTTAGGTTAAAACAACATGAGATTATATTATATTATATTATATTATATTATATTATATTATATTATACTAGACACATAATGCTGCCAAATAATAAGGTATGGAGAGAATCTAGATGATATGTTATTAAACAAATTTCATAATTCTAATGCTGGGGCATAAACTTACAATATTAACATATGTTGAAAATATCTGATAACCTTCAGTTTTCACATTAATACGCATTAGACGTTTCCATATTCAGGTACTCTGAATTTTCAGAATTCCATTGCCTTTCATATCTAGCCTATGACATGTATAATCAGAGAAAGAACATGGAGCATGTCTAAAATTAGTGGTGGTGAAGCTCATTATAATATAAGTAAAGTATATTAAATTCTCATTATAGGCCAAGTACAGTGACTGGCATGTGTAATTCCAGCACTTTGGCAGACCCAAGGCAGGTGGATCACTTGAGCCCAAGTGACCAGCTGACCAGTTCAAGGACAGCCTGAACAGCATGGAGAAACCATCGTCTCTCCAAAAAAAATAGCACGCCTGCAGTCCCAGATACTCTGAAAGCTGAGGTGGAAGGATCACCGGAGTCACCATCGTGCCCCTGCACTCCAGCCTAAGTGACAGAATAAGACCCTGTCTCAAAGCACACACACATATGCAGACATCTGTCAACACATACACACAAATGTATACAGCATATATGGGTAGAACTATCAATAAACCTTAATCCTAACATTGTTGTTTGGAATTTATTTACATTCAGATGTGTATTTGATTTCATTTGTTAGCAGTCAGAAATTAGGGTCAGTTGTGCTATTTTCAATTTTCCACACACAGCCATAGTGCACTGTATTGCACATGGTTATTAACATGTGTCATTTACCGATGTGTCTGATGTATTTCATTTTTTCTTTTAAAAAAGTACATTTTTGGTAAGTTTTAGAGCTCCAGTATTTTCTGGCTGTAATAGTTTTGACTGATGAAAGTAACTTTGGTACTTGCTTCTCACCTATGTTCTAATTAGCATTGTTATTTTATATTAGGTTAGTGCAAAAATATAATTATGTTTTTTTCCATTACTTTCAATGGCAAAAACTGCAATTACTTTTGCACCAACTTAATTCTATTTTCCAAAACCATCTGACATGGCAAATTTTACAAAACTGTTTCATTTTAGGGGCAAATATCTTATTATTTCTATAGATACTAATGATGCATCTAGTATTCTAGTTATTATTCTACTCATTAGGGATGTGGCAGTGACAGATAAAACTACAGTTCTCATATAGTTTACTTGTCAGATAAACAAACAGTCAATAAACAAAGACCTAAAGAAATTAATAGTATCAATTCTTCTTGTGGTCAGTATCATGGAGAAAATACAACATAACTTAATTTAATAACAGAAATTGTGCTGTTATATGGTGTGGTTCTAGGAAGCAATTTTCTTGATAGGACATCTCGAAGGAGGTCACTTTATTTCTTGGTGATAAAGAAAACAACGCATTTTTATCAATTCCAAGAAATTTGAACATTTTACAGAAATTCTCGGACCCCAAAGATTTTGAAATAATCTATTGAAAATGCAAGAAAAGACCCTCATTTACTGGTGAACATTTTGGGACTGATGATTGAAAGATGTCAATGAATCATGGAATTCTAAGCTTTTTATTTTAATGACATAGGAGAAATAGGAACTGGGCCACCCTATCTAGAGCCTTTAAACCCGGGAGGCGGAGCTTGCAGTGAGCTGAGATCCGGCCACTGCACTCCAGCCTGGATGACAGAGGGAGACTCCATGTCAAAAAAAAAAAAAAAAAAAAAAAGATGTGACTGTATTCATTCTCAGGGCCTAGAATAAACTTTGCCTCTCCTTCTCACTTGGTTTACTTCACAAGGAATAGCCATATAATTTTGTCTTCACTATTGTTTATGTTTAATGTATGTTTTGTTGGAAGAAAGTCTGGTATGTCAGAATAAAACAAAACTTACTAAAATTTCTATTCTGCTGCAGAAAAACTCCAATTAGAGGCACCACAAGTCTAGGCCAGCTCGACCCAAGTTTGTAGTTACGGCAAAATTATTCATAGTGTTCCCTTCCTCCTTAAATTGTGCTGATTTGGAAAATAAATTATATGGTAATTCCAGCTATAGAGATCTTTATATAAAAGTTATTTTCTCTTTCAATTAATTGTTTTGAGAAAGAAACAAAATTATAAATTGTCAATACATGCTATTACTTTTTTTAAAAAAATTAATAGCTTTAAAGTTACAGGTGGTTTTTCAGTTACAGGGATGAATTGTATAGCGGTGAAATATAGAATTTTAGTGCACCCATCACCTGAATAGTGACAGTTGTACCCAATAAGTAGTTTTTCATCCTTCATTCCCTGCCCACCCCTGACCTTCTAGTCTCCAGTGTCCATTGTACCACTCTGCATGCCTTTGCATACCCATAGGTTAGCTCCCACCTTTAAGGAAGAGCATGCAGTATCTATGCAGTATCTGTTTTTGATTCCTGAGTTACTACATTTAGAACCAAAACCTATAGTATCATCCAAATTCCTGCAAAAGGCATTAGCTCATTATTTCTTATGACTCAGTAATATTTCATTATATATATATATGTATGTGTGTAGATTTTTATTTACACACCACTTTCTCTTTATCCACTCCTTGGTGGATGGGCAGTTACGTTGATTCCACATCTTTACAATTGTCAGCTGTGCTGCAATAAATATACACATGCAGATGTCTTCTTGATTTATTTTCCTTTGGGTAGATACTTATTAGTGGGATGGCTGGATCAAATGGTAGATCTACTTTTAGTTGTCTGGGAATCCCCATGCTGTTTTCCATAGAGATTGTATTAATTTACATTATCACCAGCAGTGTTTAAGCATACTCTTTTCACCACATTGACACCAATATCTATTGTTTTTTGACTTTTTAATAATGACCATTCTGACTGGGTAAAGTGGTATTTTTAAAATTATTATTATTATACTATAAGTTCTGGAGTACATGTGCAGAATGTGCAGGTTTGTTACACAGGTATACACATGCCATGGTGGTTTGCTGCACTTATCACCTGTGTATTTCTCCTGATGTTATCCCTCCCTCAGCCTCCCATCCCCTGACAGGTCCTGGTGTGTGATGCCCTCACCACCATGTCCATGTGTTCTTCTTGTTCAACTCTCACTTATAAGTGAGAACATGTGGTATTTGGTTTTCTGTTCTTGTGTTAATTTGCTGAAAATTATGGTTTCCAGCTTCATCCATGTCCCTGCAAAGGACATACACTCACCCTTTTTTGTGACTGCATAGTATTCCATGGTGTATATGTGCCATATTTCCTTTATTCAGTCTATCACTGGTAGGCATTTGAGTTGGCTCCAAGACTTTGCTATTGTGAACAGTGCCACAATAAACATATGTGTGTATGTGTCTTTATGGTAGAATAATTTATAATCCTTTGGGTATATACCCAGTAATGGGATTGCTGAGTCAAATGGTATTCCTAATTCTAGATCCTTAAGGAATCACCACACTGCCTTCCACAATGATTGACGTAATTTACATTGCCACCAACAGTGTAAAAGTTTTCTATTTCTCCACATCCTCTCCAGCATCTATTGTTTTCTGAATTTTTAATGATCAACATTCTAACTGATGTGAGATGGTATCTCATAGTGGTTTTGATTTACATTTGTTTAATGACCAGTGATGATGAGCTTTTTTTCATATGTTTGTTGGCTGCATAAATGTCTTCTTTTGAGAAGCATCTGTTCATATGCTTTGCTCACATTTGATGGTTTTGTTGTTGTTGTTGTTGTTGTTGTAGTAAATGTGTTTAAGTCCTTTGTAAATTCTGGATAATTGCCCTTTGTCAGATTGCAAAAATTTTCTCCTATTCTGTAGGTTGCCTGTTCACTCTGTTGATAGTTTCTTTTGCTGTGCAGGAGCTCTTCCGTTTAGTTAGATCCCATTTGTCAATTTTGGCTTTCATTGCCATTGCTTTTGGTGTTTTAGTCATGAAGTCTTTGCCCATGCCTATGTCCCAAATGGTATTGCCTAGGTTTTCTTCTAGGAATTTTATGGTTTTAGATCTTACTTTTAAGTTTAATCCATCTTAAGTTAATTTTTGTATAAGATGTAAGGAAGGGATCCAGTTTTAGCTTCCTTAATATGGCTAGCCAGTTTTCTCAACACCATTGATTAAATAGGGAGACCTTTCCCCATTGTTTATTTTTGTCAGGTTTGTCAAAGATCGGGTGATTGTAGATGTGAGGTGTTATTTCTGAGGCCTCTATTCTGTTCCATTGGTGTACATATCTGTTTTGATACCAGTATCATGCTGTTTTGGTTACTGTAGATGTGTAGTATAGTTTGAAGTCAGGTAGTGTGATGCCTCTAGCTTTGTTCTTTTTGCTTAGGATTGTCTTGGCTGTACGGGCTCTTTTTTGGTTCCGTATGAACTTTAAAGTAGTTTTTTTTTGTTTTTTTGTTTTTTTTTCTAATTCTGTGAAGAAAATCAATGGTAGTTTGATGGGGATAGCATTGAATCTATAAATTACTTTGAGCAGTACGGCCATTTTCATGATATGGATTCTTCCTATCCATGAGCACGAAATGTTTTTCCATTTGTTTGTGTCCTCTCTTATATCTTTGAGCAGTGGTTTGTAGTTCTCCTTGACGAGGTCCTTGACATACCTTATAAGTTGTATTCCTATGTATTTTATTCTCTTTGAAGCAATTGTGAATGGGAGTTCACTCATGATTTGGCTCTCTGTCTGTTACTGGTGTATAGGAATGCTTGTAATTTTTGCACATTGATATTGTATCCTGGGACTTTGCTGAAGTTGCTTATCAGCTGAAGGATATTATTAAACTTAAATTAAATGGGCTAAATGCCCCAGTTAAAAGTCAAAGATTGGCAAATTGGATAAAGAGTCAAGACCCCTCGGTGCACTGTATTCAGGAGACCCATCTCATAGGCAAAGACACACATGGGCTCAGCAAAAACGGATGGAGGAATATTTCCCAAGCAAATGGAAAGAAAAAAAAAAAAAATTCAGAGGTTGCCATCCTAGTCTCTGATAAAACAGACTTTAAACCAACAAAGATCAAAAGAGACAAAGAAGGGCATTTCATAATGGTAATGGAATCAACGCAACAAGAAGAGCTAACTATCCTAAAATTTATGGAGCCAAATAGGGGCCCAAAGAGCTAAAGTAATCCTATATGAAAATAAACCTGAAGTTATCATATTACTCTTTTTTTTTTTTTTTTTTTTTTGAGATAGAGTTTTGCTCTTGTCCCCCAGGCTGGAGTGCAATGGCATGATCTCGGCTCACTACAACCTCCACCTCCTGGGTTCAAATGATTCACCTATTTCAGCCTCCTGAGTAGCTGGGACTATAGGCATGCACCATACCACCTGGCTAATTTCTGTATTTTTAGTAGAAACAAGTTTTCACTATGTTGGTCAGGCTGGTCTTGAACTCCTGACATCAAGTGAACTGCCCTCCTTGGCCTCCCAAAATGGTAGTATTACAGGAATGAGCCACTGAATCGGCCTATAGTACCCAACTTTAAATTATACTACAAGGCTATAGTAATCAAAACAGCATGTTATTGGTAGAAAATAAGATGCATAGAACAATCTAACAGAATAGAGATGCCATAGAGAATGTTCAAGCAAAAAGTTTAAGAAATAAATTCTGGATCACAAAGGTGGTTGGTGGTAAAATGGAGATTAAAACCTAGATATGTCTGATTCCACTGGCTGAAATTATACTCCTGAAATTACCATTAAGCTATACCACATAGAGAAAAGACATTAGTTGAAATAAATTGTTTTTCAAACAGTAATTAGTCTACTATGATTTATTGAAATTTCTTGCCTGGTACTGTACTCATGATTAGTTTTAAAATCCAGTGCTATGAATATGTTTGAAGCTTGGTATACAGCAAAGTTGATCCTCATTCTATAGAGTTATTGACAGATCATGAATATGCTTTATTTATGCAGTTAAAATAACTAAATTTGTTTAAAAATAAGGCATGGTAAGTCAGAAATGTAAAGGTTTATTCTGTATCAGATTCCTTAAGAATGCAGTGACATAAAATTGTATACTATTTACAAAATTATCTTATTTACTAACTGTTGGAAAGCAGCTTGAGAAACTTTTATCATCTATTTACAGCTTATTCTCAGTATTCAAAGCAATTAACATCATGTCTATTGATATGGTAGGTTTTGTGTCCTCACCCAAATCTCATCTTGAATTAAAATCCTCGTAATCCCTAAGTGTCAAAGAAAGACCAGGTAAAGGTAACTGGATCATAGCAGCAGTTTTCCTCATGTTGTTCTTGTGATAGTGAGTGAATTCTAATTAGATCTGATGGTTTTATAAGGGACTCTTCCCGCCTCACTCCTTAATCTTCACTCTCTCTTGCCACCATGTGAAGAAAGTCCTTGCCTCTCCTTCACCCTCCACCATGATTGTAAGTTCCTTGAGGTCTCCCCAGCCATGCAGAACTAGAAGTCAATTAAAGTTATTTCCTTTATAAATTACCCCATCTCAGGAAGTTCTTTATAGCAGTGTGAAAATTGGGTAACACAGTAAATTCATACTGCAAAGAGTGGGGTGCTGCTATTCAGATAGAAAATGTGGAAGCCACTTTGGAACTGGGTAACAGGCAGAGATTGTAACAGTGTGGAGAGCTCAGAAGAAGACAGACAGATACGAGAAAGTTTGGCATTTCCTAGGGACTTATTTAATGGCTTTGACCAAAATGCTGATAGGGATATGGACAATGAAATCCAGGCTGAAGTGGTCTCAGATTAAGATAAGGAACTTTTTGGGAACTGGAATAAAGGTGACTCTTGCTCTATGCTTTAGCCAAGAGACTGGTGTCATTTTGCCCCTGCCCTAGAGATCTGTGGAACTTTGAACTTGAGAGATAATTTAGGGTATCTGGCAGAAGAAATTTATAATCAACAAAACATTCAAGATGTGACCTAGATGCTCTTAAAAGCATTTGGTTTTATGCATTCACAAAGAGATGGTTTGGAATTGGAACTTATGTTTAAAAGAGAAGCAGAGCATAAAAGTTTGGAAAAATTGCAGCCTGACAATGCAATAGAAAAGGAAAATCCTTTTTCTGGGGAGAAATTCAAGCCAGCTGCAGAAATCTGCATAAGTAATGAGGAGCTGAATGTTAATCCCCAAGACAATGGGGAAAGTTTTTCCAGGGTACGTCAGAGGTCTTCAAAGAAGCACCTACCATCACAGGCTCAGAGGCCTAGGAGAAAAAATGGTTTTGTGGGTCAGGTCCAGGGCCTTGTTGCTTTGTGCAGTCTTGGGACTCCTGCATCCTAGTAGTAGCTAAAAAGAGCGAATGTTTTACTCAGGCTGTTGCTTCAGAGGGTGCAAGCCCCAAGCCTTGACAGCTTGCATGTGGTGTTGGGCCTGAAGGTGCACAGAAGTAAAAAACTGAGGTTTGGGAACCTCTGCCTAGATTTCAGAGGATGTACGGAAATGCCTGTATGTGTAGGCAGAAGTTTGCTGCAAGGTTGGAGCTCTCATGAAGAACTTTTGCTAGGGCAATGCAGAAGGAAAATATGCAGTCAGAACCTCCACACAGAGTGTCCACTGGGCACTGGTGGAAACCAGTTGGAGGTAGTATTATCATGGGGACACTTTCCCCATGATGTTCTCATGATAGTGAGTGAGTTCTCACAAGATCTGATAGTTTTATAACAATATAGTTATACTTTTTAATGAATAGTTATACTTTTTATGACTAATAGAAACACATTAACATGTTAGAAATCTTCTTAGTTTATTGATAAAAATGACTAAGAATAAATTCAATTAAAAAAAAATATGCCTTTATTTTCCTCTCTGCTATATCATATACATAGATTATCATAGAACTTCAAACATGAAGCACACAAATTTGTAATGGAAACTTAAACAAATAGTAGATTTAATAATTTTTATAATTTGATAAAGTGAGTTATTTGACTTATTTTATCTTAATAACCAAAGAATCAGTCCAAAATAAATGTTCTAAATGTCGAGGATTACTACATGTCTATTTAAAATAGAATATGGAGGCCTATCTCAGAGATATTGCAGGTTTCATACCACCACAGTAAATTTAATAGAGCAGTAAATAAAGTCACACAAATGTTTTGGTTTTCCAGTGTATATAAAAGTTGTATTTATAAGGAACTCTTCTCCCTTTGATCAACACTCTTTTCTGCCACCATGAGAAGTCAACTCATGTTCTTTTTCATCTTCTGTCATGGTTAATTTTCTGAAGCCTCCTAGCCACGTGAAACTATGAGTCATTTAAACTCATTTCCTTTTGTGTTCACATCATGTTCACCAGTAGAGCCCATCTCAAGAAACCACATTTTTTGCTCAATCATAAGAAGCCCCCTCCCTCAAGTTTTATGCTGATATTGTAGGAATTCAGTCACATCTTCAGACTCCACCTCTAATTCTAGTTCTCTTGCTGTTTCTGCATCTGCAGTTACTTCCTCCACTGGTCTTGAATTCCTCAAAATCATCCATGAGAGTGGGAATCAACTTCTTTTAACTGCTGTGAATGTTAATAGTTTTACCTCCTCCCAAGAATCATTTATGTTCTTAAAAACATCTAGAGTTATAAATATTTTCCAGAATGTTTTCAATTTACTTTGCTCAGAGCCATCAGAGGAATCACTCTCTACAGCATCTGTAGGCTTACAAAATATATTTCTTAAATAAGACTTGAAATTTCTCCTTAATTAATGGCTGTATAATGGATGCTGTGTTAACAGACATGAAAACAATGTTTATTTCCTATACATCTCGGTCAGAGCTCACGGGTGACTAGATACATTGTCAATTGTCAATGAGCAGTGATATTTGAAAGGGTAATATTTCTCCTGAGCACTAGTTTCAAAAGTGGGCTTAAACTATTCATCAAACCCTGCTATAAACAGGTATGTTGCCATCCAGGCTTTGTTCTTCCATTTACAGAGCACAGGCAGGGTAGACTTTGCATAATTCTTAAGAATGTTAGGATTTTCAAATGGTAAATAAACACCGACTTCAACTTAAAGTCACTAGATGCATTACCTCTCATAACGAGAGTTAATCTGTCCTTTGAAACTTTGAAGCAAGTAATTGACTTCTCCTCTCCAGCTATGAAAGTTCTAGATGGCATCTTCTTTCAATATAGGAGTGTTATATATGTATTGAAAATCTATTGTTTAGAGTAGCCACCTTCATCAATTATCTTAGCTAGATCTTCTGGATAACTTGCTGCAGCTTCTCCAGTAGCACGTGTTGCTTCACTTTACACTTTTATTTTCTTTTATGTTATGGAGATGGTTTCATTCTTTAAATTTCATGAACCAACCTCAGCTAGCTTTAAACCTTTCTTCTTCAGCTTCATCACCTCTTTCACCCTTTACAGAATTAAAGAGGGTTAGGGCCTTTCTCTAGATTGCAGTTGGCTTAAGTGAGTGTTGTGTCTGGTTTGATCTTCTGTTCAGACCATTGAAAGTTTCTTCATATTAGAAATAAAACTGTTTCACTTCCTTATCATTTATATGTTCACTAAATTAGCACTTTTAATTTCCTTCAAAAACTTTTTCTTTGCATTTACAAATTACTAATTAGTACAAAAGGCCTAGTTCTTGGTCTGTATTGGTTTTTTACATACCTTTCTCACCAAACTTAATCATTTATAGCTTTTGGTTTAAAGCGAAATATGTACAACTCTTCCTTTCACTGGAACACTTAAATGCCATTATAGGGTTATTAATTGGCATAATTTCAATATTGTTGTTTCTCTGGGAATGGGGAGACCAGAGGAAAGGGAAAGAGACAGAAGAATGACTAGTAAGTGGAGCAGTCAGAACACATAACATTTATCAATTAAGTTTATGGTCTTACATGGGTGTGGTTTCTGGTCCACCAGAACAGTTACACTTGTAATACTAAGGACCACCCTACCAGATATAATAGCAATGAAATAATTTGAAATACTGTGATAATTACCAAAAGGTGACACACAGACACGAAGTGATACCTTCTTTTGTAAAAATGGTGCCTATAGACTTGCTGGATGCAGGGTTACCATAAACCTTCAATTTGTTAAAAAAAAAAGAAAAAAAAAGAAAAGAAAAGATACTTGTGTCATACAATAAAGCAAACTGCAACAATAAGAGGTATACTTCTACATAATTAGAAATCAATGAAGTAGCTTTAATCCTACCAGTTAGTATTTGGTATTTGTTCATTTGTTTATTCAGAAAAATTGTATACAGACAGTAATGATCACAGCATAAAAACTAACAGTTTGGCATCTTATAGTAAAATAATCTTTGATCTAAATGTTAGAACTAATCACTTTTTTCTAGAATAATAAAAATATTAAATCTTATAACTTATTTTTTCTTGTCATTTCGATGTGAGGTAGTTCTTTATTCATTCTGTAACCCATGTTTATTAAGTAGAAATCACCTCTTGCTATAAAACCTATATATCAAGCATTCCAGGCCGTATCTTCTTTTTCTATACTATTTTTTTGGCTTACTTCTTTTAATTTCATTTTACTTTGTTATAGTATGTGCATATTTTCACATTACCGTATTTTAGAACAAGGCACAAAGCAAATTTTTGCAAACAAGTCTAACAGGCAATGAATATATGATTGTAGACAACAAGAAAAGTAATTGGTGGAATGTGTTTCTAAATCAGATTCTTCTTCCTGTGTTTTTTCACACCATTAGAATCTGAAGAAATAAGGCTTGTTTCTTCCATCACAGTTCTCTCCCTGCTTCTTCTCACTGTGTTTTTGTTAGTAGAATTTATAAAATTCAGTTGGCTTGATAAATACAGAAAATAAATGTATATTATAACTAAATTAAACCTAATTATGTTTTTTAAAGTGGAAGAATGGAACATACATTATATTTTTATTTTTTAACAATTAAAACAAATGACCAGAGTGACCCTCCTGTAGGAATTGTGCCTTTGCTATAGTATATCAATAAGGGTTGTTCTGTGTCAAAGCATTTTCAACATATGGCCTTCCCTTTCCTTTTTCCTTTACTTCTGTATGTATGATTATAAAGAAGATATTGTCATCTTATATTTCTCCACACTCTCAGCAGAGATCAAATGGAATAAGTAAATTAAAATATAAGATATTATGAAGAACCATTTGGTTAAAGAGAAATGGAGATATATTTTTGTACTTCTTTTCAAAAATGTATCTATTAATATAAACTAAAATTTAGTTCTGATTAGGTATAGATTTATTACAGGCACAATTTCTCCTCATTCTGTCTGCAATTCTAGTACATTTTGTAGAAACATTCATTCATTCATTCATTCAACAAATATTTATTCAAGATCTTCTGTATTGCAAAATGATTTTAGAGGGAGACGGCAGAGATTATTGTTATATCTCCCCATATCAGCTCTCTTATTTTTTCTGGCAGATGCTACCAGCTTTAGAGTCTAGACTCTTCAGATTCCAATAGAGCTATGTGTTGCAAAGTGACTAAATTTTCACCTTATTGCATACAGTTAGAAGTGAAGTGGTACATGCAATTTCTGCATCATCTTCTCTGTTTTGTTGTTTAGAAATAACTGCAAAATTCAAGGTGGGAGTGATAGAGAAGAACACCATAGAAAAATCAAAGACTCAGGACGTCAGAGCCACAAGAGTCTCAAAGAAAAATGTGTCTATTTTACAAAAAAAATTCAATGTACTGTGAATAATACATGATGTGTTAAAGTAGTCAAGGTACCAGATGAAAATTTTGCTCTCATGAAGTTTATATTTCCATGGAAAAAACAGATCTTAAAAGAGATCAATACACAAATAAATACTATTTTAGTTGGCAATGATGCTACTAAAAAACAAAAAAAAAAAAGGAAAAAAAAAAGTAGAAAAACAAATTAGAGGACAGATACAATTTTTGAAAGGAGTTTATGGCAGAATCGTTCCTGTAGGAGGTACTATAAACTATAACAGATATAAACAGGAATTTAAGGTATAAGCACATGGATATCTATGAGAATATGGGAAAAATCTTCTTGTTACGAAATTAGACAGAATATCCAGTTTTCAGAAAATGTTGCATATAAATGTTAACCATTTTAGAGCTGGATAGCAGTCTCTTAAGTAGTATATTTACATATGTCTGCATGTGCATGAAATGTTAATAATTCTTTAACCTTTCAGAGATACTCAAAGCTATTATTATAAATGGGTATAATGTTTAGGTCACTAAACAGACTCTGTTGGCTGCTTCAAACGAAGAAAATTTGTGATGAATCTTTAGGTTTTACCAACATTTGGATTCATAACTATTCAGATTACAGAGTGAGTAGAGTGGTATAATTATATTATTAATCTCTTTTATTTTAATTTGCTATCTTCAGCTTTTTATTCTTAGGGCTTATGCAAAATATTATTTTCTATACATTTGTTTTTCTCCACTGAGAATATGTAGGAAGAAAAATATTTCAATGTTCATTCATTACCACAGATTTGTCAGCAAAATGTCAAGAATTATTAGAAAACTATAGAATTAAAACAATGGTGTATTGTTTAAAGAATAAATACACAGAGTAGAGCAACAGGAGATACCGATCTGTGCATCTGTCAAAAACATAAATATTAGACCTGATTTTTGTAGATCATTGCAGAAGAGGTGGATTGATATGTAATTTCCTCTATAAGACAGTATATCTATGTAGAGAAAAAATGGATCACAAACTGACAAAATAAACCCAAATCAATTCAAGACAAATTAAGGAATTAAGTGCCAAAATTAAAATTTGAAGTTTTTAGAAAAAAAAAAAAAAAAGTATTTTGATCAAAGTCATTCAACAAGTCTCTAGGAAGTTCCAAACTTTGCCATACTTTTATTTTTCTGAGCCCTCCTAACTGTTCCAACCTCTGCCTGTTACCAGTTCCAAAATCTCTTCCACATTTTCAGGTATCTTTATAGCAGCATCCCACCCAGTACAAATTTACTGTATTAATCCTTTCTCATGCTGCCTTAAGGACATACCCAAGACTGGGGAATTTATAAGGAAAGGACGTTTAATTGACTCAGAGTTTCACAGGCCTGGGGAGGCCTCAGAAAACTTACAATCATGACAGAAGGGGAAGCTAACACATCCTTCTTCACATGGTGGCAGCAAGGGAAAGAGCTGAGCCAAAGGGAGAAAATCTCCTTTTAAATCCATCAGATATCATGAGAACTCAGTCACTAACATGAGAACAGCAGCATGGGGTCAACTGTCCCCATGATTCAATTACCTTTCACCAGGTCTCTCCCACAATACACGGGGATTATTGGAACTACAATTCAAGATGAGATTTGGGTGGGGACACAGCCAAATCATATCACCTCCTGTTTATTTGCATTTCAAAATTTAAAAAAAATACATTGTATATATATATATCATATATATAAAACAAATGTCCAGAATTAAAATTTAAATTATAAGTAACAATTAAAATTCTAAATTAAGCTAAAGAAAATAATTTAATAATCAATCTATTTTAAACTAAAACGAAATAATTGAAAATAATGAATTTTATATTATTAAATATTTTTAAGTTTACCCTATTCTGTATATCTAGCTAAGCAAATAGCAATGTTTACTCATCAAACCTATTATGACTTTTTGCCGCTTTTAAAAATTATTTTTTGGCCGGGCGCGGTGGCTCAAGCCTGTAATCCCAGCACTTTGGGAGGCCGAGACGGGCGGATCACGAGGTCAGGAGATCGAGACCATCCTGGCTAACACGGTGAAACCCCGTCTCTACTAAAAAATACAAAAAACTAGCTGGGCGAGGTGGCGGGCGCCTGTAGTCCCAGCTATTCGGGAGGCTGAGGCAGGAGAATGGCGTAAACCCAGGAGGCGGAGCTTGCAGTGAGCTGAGATCCGGCCACTGCACTCCAGCCTGGGCGGCAGAGCGAGACTCCGTCTCAAAAAAAAAAAAAAAAAAAAAAAAGTTATTTTTTTCTGTTTGTATAATTTTCATATATCCTGCTAGAAGATAACAATTTTTCATGGCAAGAAATATGTCCTACCTAGCTTACCCTAAATTTCACAAAATCAGGCTTAGGGGTTACCAGTAGGTGGTGTGAACAGATAATGACACTGTTTGATGCTCACCCCTCCCAAGCACAAAGGTCACCTTGGCCCCTCCTTTGCATCTTCCCAGACCTTCTTGGAACCATAATATGGGAAGAAAGAATTCAGACCTAGTACAGCAAAGGTCGTCCTCCCGGATCCTGCTGGAACATGGTAGCAGATGGCCACTTTGATTGCTCATTATCTATAACATGCTGGTTGTTAAATATGTTGAAAACAATCCCTTAAAAGAAGTGTTGCTCATACATTTGCTATTTAATTATGATATCTGAATATACTTATGAAATATGTTATACAAAGAACATAAGCCAACGAAGCTATTACTACATAAAAAGCCTTCTCAGATGTTTCCAAAGTACCCTTCTTTTAAAAATACTGTTACTTGGTAATAGAAAAAATTTCAACTTTAAAGTTCAAAATACACACCATGTTTCAACAGGCTTCACTGGTTTTGGAAAAAGTGTGACATGCATGAAATAGTGACAAAAATAATTTTTTCTTTAAACTAGCACTTGAGGATCTGACCTTATCACTGTAATTTACAAGCTCTTTTAAATGAGATAATTCACCAAATGTACATGGTCTGCACAGGAGTGCTAATGAGAGTTTGCATAAATATTATTATCATTACTTCCTTAGTGAGAAATCAGTTTGCTAATTTTTATCTTGCTCAATCTCATCCTAACATTGTTCCTGCTTTGATGAGTTTACAGTTTATCGTGGGAGGAGGCACACTTTTAAATGACTGCACAAATGTGTGCACATTCAACTGTGACAAGTAATCTGATGAAAAGGTACATAGTACACTGAAGGTCTATTAACAGTAGAGTTGACCTAGTCAAGAAGTCAGCTAGGATTCCCATGAAAAAGCGAAGCTTAGCAAGATATAAAGGTTATTGGGAAAAGCTGACAAAAATATTTAAAAAAGAAAAAAAGGAAAAGAAATTCAGGAAGAAGCAGTGGCTTTCAGGAAGCCCATGGTCTTTTGGAGAGAGCAGAGCATATAGAAAACGAACGGCTGAGGAGGCTTAGCATGAGGGGAGGATGAAACGCTGGCACTGCACAGATGTTACAGCACTTCTTAAGCTATGACAAGATCGATCTTTTTGCCTGTATTTGGTCTCCATCAACCAAAAGTGTAAAGATTTCATTAAGAAAGAATTTAAAGTTGTTCTAAAACTAGATTGTCAGTCAAAATCACCTGGAAGGCTTGTTTAACCACAAACAGTGGAGCCCTGTCTCTAGAGTTTCTGATTCAGAGTTTCTGGGCTGTAGTCCAAGAATCTACATTTCTAACTAGTTCCCAATGATGCTGATGCTGCTAGTCTGGTGACAGCACTTTGAGAAACACCCATCTACACCAACCTAACTACAGAAATTAGTATCCTAGCTATCTAATGCTACCTAACAAATCTCTCAAAAACTTAGTAACTTAGAACAATTTCTTATGATACCTCACGTTTCTGTGGGTTGGCTTAGCTTGTCTAAATTGTTCTCACTTTAGGTTTCTCAGACATTAGCCATCATTTGGCAAATGGACCTAGAGTTGCCTGAAGATTCAACTGACGAGGACATCCAATGTGGCTTTTTAAAAATTGTAAATTGACAATTTGTAATTGTATAAATTTATGGAGTACAATGTGATGTTGTAATTTATGATCCAATGTGAAATAATTAAATCAAACTATTAACAAATATGTGGGTAGAGTCACCATAGAAAACAATATGAAGATTCCTCAAAAAATAAAAAGTACAATTACCATATGATCCAGCAATATTATTTCTGGGTATTTACCCAAAAGATTGGAAGTCAGCTTATTGAAGAGATTTCTGCCCTCTCATGTTTATCATAGCACTATTAACAATAGCCAAGATATGAAACTAGCCTAATGTGAACAACAAATGAATAGATAAAGAAAATGTACTATATATACACAATGGAATACTGATCATCCTTAAAAACAATGTGACTTCTTTACTTATATGTCTGACACCTGGTTTGGAATAGCTGGGTTGGCTAAAATTTCAAGACTCTCTTTCTCTCTCCCTGTGACCACTCTCAGTGGCTGGTTTGGCCTATCCTGCCATCCTGCCATCACAGGATTGCAATCTCAGGTTAATTAGACTTCTTACATCTCAGCTGGCTTTTCAAAAACAAAAAAAATTCCAAAGATCCAGGCAGAAGCTGCAAGAGTGCTTATAATCTACTCAGAGAAGTAATGCAGTATTGTTTCTGCAACATTCTATTTGTCAAAGGCTAATCATCAAATTGATAAGTACATAAATAATTTAAAACAAACAAAAGCATAAGTAAAAGGGTTTATTAGTTTTCTAGTGCTATTGTAACAAAGTACCACAAACTTAGTGGCTTAGAAAACAGAAATTTATTTATTTTTCCTCTGCAGGCTGGGAGTTCTAGATCAATGTATGAAGAGGGCCAGTTTCCTAGATTCAGAGCTGTGAGAAAGAATCCATTCCGTGACTTTTTCCTAGCTTCTGATGTTTCTCTGGCAATCATTGGCATTCTTTGGCATTCTTTGTCTTGCAGACCTCTGTTTTCATCTTCTCAAGAAAATTTTCCTGTATGTTTGTCTAGGTTTAAATTTCCCTTTTTTATAGAACACCGATAAGATTGGACTGGAGCCCACCTTAATGACCTCACTTTAACTTCATTATCTTTATAAAGACCCTATCTTCAAGTAAAGATACATTCTGAGATGTTTGGGGTTGGAACATCAATACATGAATGTTAGGGTGTGACAAAATTCAACCCATAACATAGGGCTACCCTTGATTCAGAGAGGTACTACTCAAGGATATGGCAGGTTTCGCTCATTTGTTGAGTCAGCCTTGCACATTAACTACTACATTTTCATATTTTGAAATAATACTAGGTGACAGGGATGTATTAGCAGAAATTGAAAAAATTCCTGGTCAATATGTTGAAACTCTATCTCTACTGAAAGGAAATACAAAAATTAGCTGGGCATGGTGGCACACACCTGTAGTCTCAGCTACTCGGGAGGCTGAGGCAGGAGAATCACTTGAACCGCAGGAAGTGGAGGTTGCAGTGAGCCACTATCGTGCCACTGCACTCCAGCCTGGTGACAGAGTGAGACTTCATTTCAAGAAGGAAGGAAGGAAGGAAGGAAGGAAGGGAAGGAGAAAGAAAGAAAGAAAGAAAGAAATAGCAAAAATTATTTGAATAAATGTTTCCACTATTCCTGAATTAACGTCACTCACTCACCCTTTGTCTTTTATTATTATTATACTTTAAGTTCTAGGGTACATATGCCCAATGTGCAGGTTTGTTACATATGTATACATGTGCCATGTTGGTGTGCTGCACCCATTAACTCGTCATTTACATTAGGTATATCTCCTAATGCTATCCCTCCCACCCCTCCGCGCAATAGGACCCGGTGTGTGATGTTCCCCTTCCTGTGTCCAAGTGATCTCACTGTTCAATTCCCACCTATGAGTGAGAACATGCGGTATTTGGTTTTCTGTTCTTGTGAAAGTTTGCTGAGAATGATGGTTTCCAGCTGCATCCATGTCCCTACAAAGGACATGAACTCATCCTTTTTTATGGCTGCATAGTATTCCATGGTGTATACATGCCACATTTTCTTAATCCAGTCTGTCACTGATGGACATTTGGGTTGATTCCAAGTCTTTGCTATTGTGAATAGTGCCACAATAAACATACATGTGCATGTGTCTTTATAGCAACACGACTTATAATCCTTTGGATATATCCCCAGTAATGGGATGGCTGGGTCAAATGGTATTTCTAGTTCTAGATCCTTGAGGAATTGCCACACTGTTTTCCACAATGGTTGAACTAGTTTACAGTCCCAACAACAGTGTAAAAGTGTTCCTATTCCTCCACATCCTCTCCAGAACCTGTTTTTTCTTGATTTTTTAATGATTGCCATTCTAACTGGTGTGAAATGGTATCTCATTGTGATTTTGATTTGCATTTCTCTGATGGCAAGTGATGATGAGCATTTTTTCATGTGTCTGTTGGCTGCATGAATGTCTTCTTTTGAGAAGTGTCTGTTCATATCCTTTGCCCACTTTTTGATGTTTTTTTTTTTTTTTTATCTTCAAAATTTGATTGAGTTCTTTATAGGTTATGGATATTAGGCCTTTGTCAGATGTATAGATTGCAAAAATTTTCTCCCATTCTGTAGGTTGCCTGTTCACTCTGGTGGTAGTTTCTTCTGCTGTGCAGAAGCTTTTTAGTTTAATTAGATCCCATTTGTTGCCGTTGCTTTTGGTGTTTTAGACATGAAGTCCTTGCCCATGCCTATGTCTATTGCCCATGCCCATGCCTATTTTTGTATAAGGAGTAAGGAAAGTTTCCAGTTTCAGCTTTCTACTTATGGCTAGCCAATTTTCCCAGCACCATTTATTTAATAGGGAATCCTTTCCCCATTTCTTGTTTTTCTCAGGTTTGGCAAAGATCAGATGGCTGTAGATGTGTGGTATTATTTCTGAGGGCTCTGTTCTGTTCCATTGGTCTATATCTCTGTTTTGGTACCAGTACCATGCTGTTTTGGTTACTGTAGCCTTGTAGTACAGTTTGAAGTCAGGTAGCGTGATGCCTCCAGCTTTGTTCTTTTGGCTTAGAATTGTCTTGGTAATGCAGGGTCTTTTTTGGTTCCATATGAACTTCAAAGCAGTTTTTTTTTTTTTTTTTTTTTTCCAATTCTGTGAAGAAAGTCATTGGTAGCTTAATGGGGATGGCATTGAATCTGTAAATTACCTTGGGCAGTATGGCCATTTTCACAATATTGATTCTTCCTATCCATGAGCATGGTATGTTCTTCCATTTTTTTGTGTCCTCTTTTATTTCACTGGGCAGTGATTTGTAGTTCTCCTTGAAGAGATCCTTTACATCCCTTGTAAGTTGGATTCCTAGGTATTTTATTCTCTTTGAAGCAATTGTGAATGGAAGTTAATTCATGATTTGTCTCTCTGTTTGTCTGTTACTGGTGTATAAGAATGCTTGTGATTTTTGCACATTGATTTTGTATCCTGAGACTTTGCTGAAGTTTCTTATCAGCTTAAGGAGATTTTGGACTGAGACAATGGGGTTTTGCAAATATACAATCATGTCATCTGCAAACAGGGACAATTTGACTTCTTCTTTTCCTAACTGAATACTCTTGATTTCTTTCTCTAGCCTGATTGCCCTAGCCAGAACTTCCCACACTATGTTGAATAGGAGTGGTGAGAGAAGGCATCCCTGTCTTGTGCCAGTTTTCAAAGGGAATGCTTCCAGTTTTTGCCCATTCAGTATGATATTGGCTGTGGGTTTGTCATAAATAGCTCTTATTATTTTGAGATACATTCCATCAATACCGAATTTATTGAGAGTTTTTAGCATGAAGGACTGTTGAATTTTTTCCAAAGGCCTTTTCTGCATCTATTGAGATAATCATGAGGTTTTTGTCTTTGGTTCTGTTTATATGCTGGATTACGTTTATTGATTTGCATATGTTGAACCAACCTTGCATCCCAGGGATGAAGCCCACTTTATCATGGTGGATAAGCTTTTTGATGTGCTGCTGGATTCGGTTTGCCAGTATTTTATTGAGAATTTTTGCATTGATGTTCATCAGGGATATTCGTCTAAAATTATATTTTTTTGTTGTGTCTCTGCCAGGCTTTGGTATCAGGATGATGTTGGCCTTGTGAAATGAGTTAGGGAGGATTCCCTCTTTTTCTATTGATTGGAATAGTTTCAGAAGGAATGGTACCAACTCCTCCTTGTACCTCTGGTAGAATTCGGCTGTGAATCCGTCTGGTCCTGGACTTTTTTTGGTTGGTAGGCTATTAATTATTGCCTCAATTTCAGAGCCTGCTATTGGTCTATTCAGGGATTCAACTTCTTCCTGGTTTAGTCTTGGGAGAGTGTAAGTGTCCAGGAAATTATTCATTTCTTCTAGGTTTTCTAGTTTATTTGCGTAGAGGTTTTTATAGTATTCTCTGATTGTAGTTTGTATTTTTGTGGGGTCAGTGGTGATAGCCCCTTTATCATTTTTTATTGCATCTATTTGATTCTTCTCTCTTTTCTTCTTTATTAGTCTTGCTAGCAGTCTATCAATTTTGTTGATCCTTTCAAAAAAACAGCTCCTTTATTCATTGATTTTTTTGGAGGGATTTTTGTGTCCCTATCTCCTTCAGTTCTGCTCTGATCTTACTCATTTCTTGCCTTCTGCTAGTTTTTGAATGTGTTTGCTCTTGCTTCTCTAGTTCTTATAATTGTGATGTTAGGGTGTCAATATTAGATCTTTCCTGATTTCTCTTGTGGACATTTAGTGCTATAAATTTCTCTCTGCACACTGATTTAAATGTGTCCCATAGATTCTGGTGTGTTGTATCTTTGTTCTCATTGGTTTCAAAGAATTTCTGTCTTCATTTCGTTATGTACCCAGTAGTCATTCAGGAGCAGCTTGTTCAGTTTCCATGTAGTTGAGCAGTTTTGATTGAGTTTCTTAGTCCTGAGTTCTAGCTTGATTGCACTGTGGTCTGAGAGACAGTTTGTTATAATTTCTGTTCCTTTACATTTGCTGAGGAGTGCTTTACTTCCAACTATGTGGGCAATTTTGGAATAAGTGCAATGTGGTGCTGAGAAGAATGTATATTCTGTTGATTTGTGGTGGAGAGTTCTGTAGATGTCTATTAGGTCCCCTTGGTGCAGAGTTGAATTCAATTCCTGGATATCCTTGCTAACTTTCTGTCTCATTTATGTGTCTAATGTTGACAGTGGGGTGTTAAAGTCTCCCATTATTATTGTATGGGAGTTAAGTCTCTTTATAAGCCTCTAAGGACTTGCTTTACGAATCTGGGTGCTCCTGTGTTGGGTGCATATATATTTATGATAGTTAGCTCTTCCTGATGAATTGATCCCTTTACCATTATGTAATGGCCTTCTTTGTCTCTTTTGATCTTTGATGGTTTAAAGTCTGTTTTATCAGAGACTAGGATTGCAACTGCTGCTTTTTGTTTTGTTTTGTTTTCCATTTGCCTGGTAGATCTTCCTCCATCCCTTTATTTTGAGCCTATGTGTGTCTCTGCATGTGAGATGGGTCTCCTGAATACAGCAAACTGGTGTGTCTTAACTCTTTATCCAATTTGCCAGTCTGTGTCTTTTAATTGAACAATTTAGTCCATTTACATTTAAAGTTAACATCGTTATGTGCGAACTTGATCCTGTCATTATGATATTAGCTGGTTATTTTGCTCGCTAGTTGCTGCAGTTTCTTCCTAGCCTCGATGGTCTTTACATTTTGGCATGTTTTTGCAATGGCTGGTACCTGTTGTTCCTTTCCATGTTTAGTGCTTCCTTCAGGATCTCTTGTAGGGCAGGCCTGGTGGTGACAAAATCTCTCAGCATTTGCTTGTCTGTAAAGAATTTTATTTCTCCTTCACTTATGAAACTTAGTTTGGATATATATGAAATTCTGAGTTGATAATTCTTTTCTTTAAGAATGTTGAATATTGACCCCCTACTCTCTTCTGGCTTGCAGAGTTTCTGTCCAGAGATCCTCTGTTAGTCTGATGGGCTTCCCTGTGTGTGTAACCCGACCTTTCTCTCTGGCTGCCCTTAACATTTTTTCCTTCATTTCAACTTTGATGAATCTGACAATTATGTGTCTTGGAGTTGCTCGAGGAGTATCTTTGTGGCATTCTCTGTATTTCCTGAATTTGAATGTTGGCCTGCCTTACTAGGTTGGGGAAATTCTCCCAGATGATATCCTGCAGACAGTTTTCCAACTTGATTCCATTTTCCCCCTCACTTTCAGGCACACCAATCAGACATAGATTTGGTCTTTTCACATAATCGCACATTTCTTGGAGACTTTGTTCATTTCTTTTTACTTTTTTTTCTCTATACTTCTCTTCTCGCTTCATTTCATTCATTTGATCTTCAATCGCTGATACTCTTTCATCCAGTTGATTGAGTCAGTTACTGAAGCCTGTGCATTTGTCACATAGTTCTCATGTTATGGTTTTCATCTCTATCCATTATTTTAAGGTCTTCTCTGCCTTGATTATTCTAGATATCCATTCACCCATTCTGTTTTCAAAGTTTTTAGTTTCTTTGCGCTGGTTACGTAGCTCCTCCTTTAGCTCTGAGAAGTTTGATTGACTGAAGACTTCTTCTCTCAGATCGTCAAAGTCATTCTCCATCCAGCTTTGTTCCGTTGCTGATGATGACCTGTGTTCCTTTGCAGGGGGAGATGCGCTCTGATTTTTTGAATTTCCAGCTTTTCTGCACTGCTTTTTCCCCATCTTTGTGGTTTTATCTGCCTTTGGTCTCTGTTGATGGTGACGTAGTGATGGGGCTTTGGTGTGGGTGTCCTTTCTGTTTGCTAGTTTTCCTTCTAACAGGACCCTCAGCTGTAGGTCTGTTGGAGTTTGCTTGAGGTCCACTCCAGACCCTGTTTCCCTGGGTATCAGCAGTAGAGGCTGCAAAAGATAGAATATTGCTGAAGAGCAAAAGTTGCTGTCTGATTCTTGATCTAGAAGCTTCGTCTCAGGGGTGTACCCAGCCGTGTGAGGTGTGAGGTGTTGGTCTGCACTTAGTGGAGTATGTCTCCCAGTTAGGCTACTCAGGGGTCAGCGACCCACTTAAGCAAGCAGTCTGTCCGTTCTCAGATCTCAACCTCCATGCTGGGAGATCCACTGCTCTCTTCAAAGCTGTCAGACAGGGGCATTTACCACTGCCAAGGTTTCTGCTGCTTTTTTTTAGTTATGTCCTGTCCCCAGAAGAGGAGTCTACAGAAGCAGGCCAGCCTCCTTGAGCTGTGGTGGGCTCCACCCAATTCGAGCTTCCCAGTGCCTTTGTTTACCTACTTAAGCCTCAGCAATGACAGGCAACCCTCCCCCAGCCTCTCTGCCACCTTGCAATTAGATCTCAGACTGCTGTGCTAGCAATGAGGGAGGCTCCATGGGCGTGGGACCCTCTGGGCTAGGTGTGGGATATAATCTCCTAGTGTGCCAATTGCAAAGACCTTTGGTAAAATGCAGTATTTGGGTAGGAGTTACCTGATTTTCCAGGTGTTGTGTGTCTCAATTTCCCTTGGCTAGGAAAAAGAATTCCCTTCCCCCTTGCACTTCCCAGGTGAGGCAATGCCTCTCCCTGCTTCAGCTCTCACTGGTTGGGCTTCACCTGTGCCCCAGTGCCAACTGTCCAACACGCCCCAGTGAGATGAACCCGGTACCTCAGTTGAAAATGCAGAAATCACCTGTCTTCTGTGTTGCTCACACTGGGAGCTGGAGGCTGGAGCTGTTCCTATTCAGCCATCTTGGGCCCGCCGCCGGCTTTTCTTTTCACTCACCCTTTTTTAAATAAGAGACTAGTATTTACTGATAACTTACAAGTGCCAATTATAAACTCAAACACCAGGGTGACAGATGATCAAAACAAAAGATCTGTTCTTTCTACATTAAAAAGGGAAAAAATAAGAGATTTAATCTTTTAAAAGACTGCCATTGGCATTATAAGCTATTAAACATGGAAATAAAATAGTGGAAAAATGTATTACTTTTAATTGTATACAACTGTGGTTTAAAATATCTTACTTCCTTGGTTCTGAGACACCATGCCCTACCTTAATTTTCCTTCAAATGCTGGTAAAAAAAATTATTGTTAGAAAGAAAAATAAATTACTGAAAATATTTTCTCTTAACATTAACAAAAGTTCAGTCTTAAAGTTATCATAAAGTTGTAAAATTTAGAAATATATTACTACATTAAAGTTTTATTCCTAATCAGTTAACATTATTTAAAAAGAGATCTCCCACTGGAAATTCAGAAAATTTACTTATATATAAAATGTTTCAAAACATTTATTTAGTTGTAGAGTGCATGATAAAATGGCAATTTAATACTTTTTTAAGAAAATAAACATGTGAAATATAATCCTTGTATGCATATTACTGAAAATAATTTTGCTCTTACTCTTATTTACAGTCACAGATTCAGTTCAGTTAAATGTATTAGATAAACTATTCACTGGCCACTTAGCATACACAGCTCCTGGTTTAAGAGCCGGTGTTCTAGCAATGAACAAAAATAAGTATATTCTACACTTCTTGGAGTACATTTTCCAGTAGAAAAATAAATATTAAAAAGCTAGCCTAGGACTGTCATAGTGACTCACACTTGTAACCCCAGCACTCTTTTTTTTTAAATTTATTTTATTTTATTTATTTATTTATTTTTTTGAGATGAAGTCTCACTCTGTTGCCCAGGCTGGAGTGCAGTGGCCTCCAGGGTTCAAGTGATTCTCCTGTCTCAGTCTCCCAAGTTGCTGGGATTACAGGCATGCACCACCATACACAACTAATTTTTGTGTTTTTTAGTAGAGACAGGGTTTCCCTATGTAGGCCAGGCTGGTCTTGAACTAATGACCTCAAGTGACCTACCCACCTTAGCCTCCCAAAGTGCTGGGATTACAAGTGTGAGCCACCATGCCTGGCCCTGTAATCCAGCACTTTGGCAGGCCAAGGTTGAAAGATTACTTGAGACCAGAAGTCTGAGACCAACTTGTAAACCTGTAAGAGTAGACCCCTTTTCTTAAAAAAAAAAAAAAAGAAAAAAAAAAAGAAAAGAAGGTGACAATAATTAGTTTGGCAGGGCCGTAGGAGTTCAAGTCTGCAGTGGCACAATTCCGTCTCTAAATAAAAAAAAAAAAAGAAAAAGAAAAAAGCTAGTTTATTACAAAGACAATACATGTTTAAAAAGTTCACGTTCAATAAGAACGTATTAAAAATAACTTGTTTTAAAAAAATATATTTAATCTGAGAACTAGAGGATGTAAATTGTGTTATGGAGTGAATTGTTCCCCCCAGAATTCATTTCTTTGAAGCCCATAACCCTCAATATCACTAGAGAGTTGGAGAAAGGGCCTTAAAAAGGAAATTAAAGTTAAATGAGGTTATGATAAGGTCCTATTCCAATAGGACTGTTGTTCTTGTAAGAAGAGAAACAGACACCAGACAGCTCTCCCTCTTCACACATGAACATTCACAGAAGAGAGGCCATATGAGAACAAAACAAGAAAGTGGCCATCTGCAGGTCAGGAAGAGTGGCTGCACCAAAAATCAACCTTAATAGAAGCTTGATTCTGATTTTCTAGCCTCTGAATCTGTGAGAAGTTAATTGTCTGTTGTTTAAGCCACTGAGTTTGTTGTATTTTTGTTATGGCAGCCCAAGTAGACCAAGACAAGTGGGGAAAATGAGGTTCTATGTACAGTATCGTTTTGGAGAGGGCTTTCCAGAGAGTTGATGAACTACGTAAACATTCAGAGCTGACAGAATCTCTAAGTAGAACTGAAAGAATTCAAACCCGAGAGAGTTTGAGAAATGCACCTGGAGGAATCAGAGACCAGATCAAGAAAGGATGTTCAGTTTATTCACTATTGGTTAGTAAACTTAATTTATCATGCCTGTATGTAGTATGCATTAACTTGTTTTTATATGAATCAGACTCCTTTTCATTATACAAACTATTTAATGTATTTTTGTTGTTCATCATAATAGTGTTGAAATCAATTTATTTTTAAAGTATGTGTGATTTTTAGATTTATAAGTTCTTTTTTTCTCCAAAATCTACAGCAAAAGTTTCTTCCATTACTTATTCCAAATAAAATATAAATTTGGAAAAATCATATTCATGTATTCATGTAGTTACAAGCCTTATAGGAAGATCTGTGACTTCTTATTCTTGTTCCTAAGAATAATAATGTTCTTTATTCAGTGTAAAGATGATAAAAATCAATACATTATTCAGTATTTTGAAAAGCAAAACAAAATAAAATAGATTTTCTAACCAAAACACCTTCTTTTGTTTCTTAATTTACATGTTTTTTTTAAAAAAATATAATTCCTGATACTGATTTTTTTTAAAGTCCAAATAAATAAGGAGAAATGTAATTGAATTTGGGAATACATTTAAAAAGTAAAAAATAATAAAGACTTTTAATTTATAAAGATACGTAGAATAGGGCACATATATTTTCACAACCACTTAATCTGGAGAAGAATCAAAGAAGACCACTTTTATAATAGTTCTCCAGATCATGAACTACTGTAAAAGTAAGTTTTTCTGAGAGAACTCTGAGATATTGGAGTAGGAAGCACCAGGAAACTGTCTCCCCACATACACAACAATCACAGTGAAAGTCTGCCTGATGTAACTATTCTGGAATTTTGAATTCTATTACAGGCTTGTAACTTCTAATGAAAGTTTAGACTTAGTAAATTACATTTAATTTCAGTCAATTTTGGATCTTAGCATAGAGCAGCCATTCCCCATGACTCAACACTGTGTCAGATGACTGTGCACATGTTCCTAGAACAGCTTGCCTAAATCTTGCAGAATCAGAGTGGGCAATAGGGCTCTGTCTTCCAAATACCTAGGTCTGTGTTCTACTTGCTTATTGCTGCTTCTGATTACAGGTGCAGACACAGTGGTGGGCATTGTTGCAAGTCCCTTTCCTTCTGGCTAATTCAACTTCCAGGAAATCTAAGGAGCTGAAACTCTTTTCTCCCTTAATTTTTCTTTCCCCCAGTCCTTTTGGAATCCTGGTATTAACTAATCCTGATATTAATTAAAGACTAGAATATTAAAAATTCTGGTCTTCTAAAGACTAGAATATTAAAAAATAAAGAACACAATAAGCAAACAAAACATTCCCCCAAAACTCCTACATATATGGGGAAAAACAAAGTCACTGTGCATGCCCAGGTAAAAGCATAGAAGACATGAGCATATCTTAAGTCTACACCTCAAGCTGATGTAGAACTTAAAGACAGTCTATAATCATCAAAAAAAAAAAAAAAAAAAAAAAAAAAAACACTAAACTAAATAAATCCCAAAAGTAATAAACCCTAAGCAGAAGGTGATAGTCAAGTTACTGTATTATTATATTCAAAAATCCAGTTTGCAATAAAGAAATCCCAAAGAATATAAGGAAATAAGGAATTATAGTCCACTCAAAGTAAAAAATAAATCAACAGAAAAATAAATCACTAGGAAAGGCCAGATGCCAGACCTTGTAGATAAAGATTTTAAATCAATCGCCTTAAAGAAACTGGAAGAACTAAAACAAGATATGAAGTAGGTTGGGAAAATAATGTATGAGTAAAATAGAAATATCAAAAAAGTGATCAAAAACTTAAAAGAAAGCAAAAATAAATCCCAGAAATGAAAAGTACAGTAATTGAAAATAAAAATTTACAAGAAAATTTCAAAGGAATATTCAATCAGTCAGAAAAAAAGAATCAGCAAAGTAGAAGGTAGGGCAATTGAAAGTCTAATAAAGAGAAAACAAACAAACAAACAAAAAACAAACAAAAAAAAACACACAACAATTGAAGATAAGTGAACAGAGCCTAAGGGAACTGTGGGCACCATCAAGTAGACCAACATACATATAGTGGGAATCCCATAAGAACAGAGAAAGAGATAGGGAGAGAAAAATTATTTGAAGAAATAATAGCCCAAAGCACCCCAAATATGATGGAAACTATGAATACAAACAGCCAGAAAATGTAGTAAACTTTATGCAGAATAAACTCAGAGACCACTACCAGACACATTAAATAAAATCTTGAAAGACAAAGATAAAATATTTAAAGCAGCAATAAAGAAGTGACTCATCACTTATAAAGGATCTTTAATAATATTATCAGCAGATTTCTCATCAGAAACTTTGGAAGTCAGTAGGCAGAGGGTTGATATATTCAAAATGATAAAAGAAAACAATACCTGTCAACAAAATATCTTATGTTTAGCAAAATTTTCCTTCAAAAGAAAGCGAGAAATTAAGACATTGCCAGATAAACAAAAGCTGAGGGAATTCATTACCACCAGCTCTATCCTACAATACATTCTAAATGGAGTCTTTCAGGAAGACATCAGTGTTTCAGGGGCACTAGATAGTAACCTGAAGCCATATCAAGGAACGGAGAACTCAGGAAATGTAAATACATGAAAAATTACAAAAGCTAGTATTATTGTAACAATCATTTGTAACTTCCCTTCTTGTTTTCAATGTGATCTAAGAAAATAATTCTTTTAAAGTATTAGTCTTAAGTATTAGTCTAAAATCTAGTATTGGTAGAACTTTAGTTGGTAACCCAATATTTTGTTTTCTATATGATTTTATAGAATGATGCATTAAGAAAACTATTAGTTTATTTTTTGGACACATAATGTACAAAGATCAAGTTTTGTGACACCAACAAGTGTGTGTTGCAGTTGTTAATAAGCACATTTTTATCCGCTATTTAAGTTAAGCTTGCATAAATGCAAATTAGAGTGCTATGTGATGTTAAATGTAATGCCTGTGGTAATCACAAAGAAAACAGTTTTAGGATATACAGAAAAGGAGATAAGAAGAAAAATAAAATGTGTCGCTACTAAAATTTAACTAAATACAAAAGAGTCAGTGATGCAGAAAATGAGGATTAACAAAAGCTATAAAGTATACAGAAAACAAATAGCAAAATGACAAATCTATCCTTATCAGTAATTACTTTAAATGTAAGTAGAGTTAAACTGTTAAATCAAAAGACAGAGATGACAAAATAAATGTATAAAACCACAATCCAACTGTATACTGTTTCCCAGAGACTTGCTTTAGGTCCAAGACTATGAATACATTGGAAATAAAAAAAGTAGAAAAAATAGTCCATGCAAATAGTAACCAAAAGAGAGTAGAAGTAGCTGTAATATTGTAAGACAAAAAGGCAGGGGCTCTGGAGACGCACTGCTCAGACTTGCACTCTAGGTTGACAGTTTGAAACGAGTAGTGAAATTACTTAGCTGAATTGTGTTAATAACTTAAATCACTTACCCAAACTGTGTCTTCAGTTTTATTATTTTTTAAATGAGCAAATTGGTATTTTCTACCTCAAAACGTTATTATGAGGATGAAAAGAGGTAACATAAGCAGTAGAATCATAAGAATTTATTTCATATAGTGGTTACTCAATGCATATGAGATAGCATTGTTACCAATCAGATTCATTTAGAATGTAAGCAGTAGCTCAGTTTCATTTTGCTCTTTAGTTCAACTTCTTCATCATCTTGTTCTATTGTTTCATCATCTCTTTTTGGAGGTTATGTATAATGGAATTATTGTTAGTAGTAAATTCTTCAAAACAATCATAGTAATGAATTTCAGTCCATTGGAAAATGTTCTCTTCCAATCTGAGTTTTCTTCAGACTTTCAAATGATAGTTGTCCTCTTCTGTTTGTTTTTCTGAGTTTAATATTTTTCTCCGTCAGCTTTGTCTAGATATTATATATCATGTGAATGTGTAGAAAAATTCATTCTGGTACTTCTCCTACATGCCTGGCATCAGTTTGTATTGGCTCAGGCAGCTTGACTGGGACTGCAGAAATCAACATGGCTTCATTGGCATACATGGTGACTAAGCCGGGGTGGGAAGAATGGCTTGGGGATAGTTGGACTTCTTATCGCTCCTTCCTGCCTCTTATTTTCCTCTTAATAAAGGGCCTCTCTATACCCACCTGGTTTCTCTCTACAACATGGTGGCAAGCCTTCTTAAATGATAGCTGGTTTCCAAAGACATAAAGTCATAAACCACCTCAACCTGAAAACAGATAGTGTCATTTTGACTTTATTCTATCGTCACAGCAAGTGACAAGGCCAGCCCAGTCATCATTCGTGTAGACAGAAGCCACCTTGGTAATGGGAGAAAAAGCATATTTATACAGAGATCAAAATTTTTCAGTATTATACATTCTCCAGGGTGTACAACAGTGCTAGCACATTGTACCTGGCATATATTTGTTGAATGCATGAAAGAATATCACTTTCATCATTCCATGTAATTTCTGTATATATTTTAGAAGAGAAATGGTCACTTATTGGAATATATTACAATGATTATTATTTTACCACAGATAATTTATTATTATAATAAACAATCTTAAAATTCCTTGTATTCAGTGTAAGAAAAAACTACTTTCCATTATTGTCATTTGAAAATATTGGCTTTTAAATAATTATATATAACATAGCATTAAAACTGAGGTTAGTGTAATAGTAGAAACTAAGCAAATGTTCTGAGTTGTATGTTCTTATTTGTTTAAGAAATGATAAATATTTTATAGTTATGAGACTCATGGATTCAGAAGATGGTTAATTGAGAAAATCAAAGAGATAAATTTTCTTTTTCTTTGGACATCTCTCAAAACTAGAGAGTTATTTCCTAATTTTTTAAAATCAATTCCTTCTTGTCATTTTTTTCTTTTGAAATATGTTTTTGAGATTTGTTGTTTTCTTCAAATGAGACTGGATGCTTAACGGAGCCTATTTGTGACTTATTTTGAGGAGATATTGGCCCACTCACCTTTTCTTTCTTTCTTACTCTTTCATTTTCAGTCTCTGGACTGACTGTCTTTTTACCATGACATGGAGAAGTAAGAAAGAGAGCTTAAGTGCTGTCTCTCTCTTCCATTTAGTATTGCTCACATTTTTTCCTTTATAGTTTTCTTATTGACAGGTAAAACAGGCCTGTGTTGCTGCCATTAGGTGGCATCTCATCTCATCTAGTTCTGTCCTTGTGGTCTCTATTCAGACTATCTTCTATCTCATCATTGTTAAAACTACATACAGGTAGGCTTGGTGCTGCTTCCTTCAGGTAATGCTCTCACCCCCCTCTGAGAAATCTGTACTTGAAATATCTTACCTTGGCATAATTTAAGTATTATAGAAAATATCTTTTTCTTTGCACAATTTATTCTTGCTTACTAACAAAATAATAAAATATAATGACTTAAATTTCAGGTGTTTTTCTTGAAGTTTCTGAGAGGGATCCATATTTCACAATAAAGTTGAGGAGATGTGGGGAATGTATTGCTCCCGAAATTCAGTGTAAAATCCTAATAATTTAGGATTAACCATATGAAAAATTCTAGGTAAGAGATATTATAATTTATAATTTTCCACTGAGACATCTCTGACATTGAGCTGTATGTATAAACAATGTTTAATAGGTGAACTTTTTTAGTTATTTCCTATATTTCTAGTATATATACACACCCAAGTAAATAACATTTATCATATATAATATATAGTATTGTTTATTATATACTGTCTATATTAAATAAAATATAATGAGAGAGAGAGAGTATATGCTCAAGGTAAATAAACCTTGAGGAATTGGCTCATGCAATTGTGGGACCTGACAAGTTCAAAATTTATAAGACAAACTGGCAGGCTAGAGATTCAGGAAATAATTATAGTTTCGAGACTGAAACCACTAATTCAGTTTCAGTTTTTTTCGGTTCAACTTTGAGATTGAAACTACTAATTCCGGCAGCATTTCTATGTTGCAATGTAAAAGCTGAATTTCTTTTCTTCAGAAAACTTTATTCTTTCTGCTTATGGTCTTCAACTGATTGGATAAGGCCAGTCTACTTTATGGAAGATAATTGGTTTTATTTAAAGTCAACTCACTATAAATGTTAATTATATCTAAATAAATACCTTCACAGAAACATCAAGATGAGTATTTGACTAAACAACTGATTGCCATAATCTAGACAACTTGACACATAAAATTAACCATCACAACTCCCTTTCATTTGACTTCATGATGTATTCTCACTTCACCAATAATAGTCATATTCTCTGATTTTCAACTTTCTGACAAATAAAATTACCAAAATAAAAGCAATACTTTGTAGAAAACTAGCTCCATGTTAAAATAAGCTACTTAGTAAATACAGGAAATGAATCCAGTAGAAAAATATTAGTCATACTAAATGAGATTTTATAAAAACAAAAATAATTATTAAAAAATAAAAACTAAAAATAATTATCTATCATTTGAAAACCCATTGGTTTGGAAGTATACTATTTTTTAATGTATATCCTACATTTTCCAAAAAAATAGTAGAATAAAACTTACAACTGGAAGATTTGCATTAGTTATTACCATTATATAGCTCATTAAAAACAGTGTCATTTATAGGTACAGAACAGTGTGTTGAAGATGGTGTCTAAGTCATTTATCTAACTTGTTAAATATTTTGTTCTTTACATATTATTGTGTAACATTAGCTATTATATCAAAATCACCTCAAGGATTTTTTCACATGTGTAAAAGGGATTAGGACTTTTGAAATTGTAGAGTAACATTCTTAGTAAATCCTCTTCCCCTAAAAATCAGTGATGAGATTGAACAACAATGTAGAAGCAACCTTAGTAGAATTCTGGAAATCAGCTAAAGGCATGCAACGAATTCGGAAGCGACTGTTGCAGCAAAACTACTAAGCCTCTGTTAAGAATAGTGACACCTGAGGTGTTTTATTCCAGGCAAACTCTCATTCCTTCCAGCTCTATCAGTATGATAGTTTCACCAGGGCAGGAAAAGCCATAAAAAAACAGAAGTTTAGCTCTGGCGCTGACTTAATCTGGAGCAGTGCACACAAAATTTCCATCTGAAGGTGATGCTGAAAGAACTGTCAATTCAGTGGTAAATAACTGCCAAAGACCAGTATCACAGATAATCTGTGGTTGTGATACCTGTTGGAATAAGTAACAAACAAGCAGACTAGACAGATGTTTAACAGAGAGATCTGGAGGATGAGATCACTAAAGTGTGCCTTGATAAGCCCTCATTTACCTGGAGGTCTGGGAAGCTGCATATGTGCTCAAGACTAATCACAACAGCAGAGGCTGAACATAAAGCCTTTTTCATGTACAGAGGCCTTAGTCTGTTTGCACTGCCATAACAAAATACCATAAACTGGGCTGCTTATAAACAACAGAAATTTATTTTTCACAGTTCTGGAGGCTGAGAAATCAAAATCTAACACAGTGGATTTGATAGCTGTTGAGGGCCCACATCCTGGTTCATAAAGGTGTCTCACATGGCAGAGGGGGCAAGGAAGCTCTTTGGATCTCCCTTTATATGGATACTAATCCATTCATGACATCTCCACCCTCAAGAACTAATCACCTTCTAAAGGCCCTACCTCTTAATACCATCACATTTGTGATTAGGTTTTCAGCATATGAATTTTGGGGGACACAAATATTCAGACCTCAGCAACAGAGGAGAAGTGAAGAAGGCCTAGTAGAAATAAATATCTAGGACAGACTTAAAAACTTCCTGAGAACTGAATGTATTACCTAATTTTCACCCAGATCATTAGTAATAGGTAGAAAGAAGCCTTTTTAAAGAACAATCACATACCAATTATTGACTGACACCTGTGCTCTGCTGACACAGAGGTGATATCTAGAAATCCAGGATTAAAATTAAAAACAAGCATTCATGTGGAAAGGCAATATTATAGAGGCAGAAAGCAAACTGGTATCCTGGGGCTGGTGACTGTAAAGTTCTAAAACTGAATTGTGGTCATGATTGCACAGCTCTGTATATTTACTTACAAGCATTGAATTTTATACTTAAAATTGGTGAATTTTATGGTATGTAGAGTTTAAAGAAACTCAATATAGTTTATTTTAAAAAGATTATAAATGATCTGCCTCTAGTAATTATTTGAACTCCATTGCCTCTCTTACACACACACACACATACATGCACACACACAAGATTGTCATGAGTGTTGACTAAGAGTAACTACTTTTCTGGAATTAATATACAATTTAATAATTTTAATACTTTCAGTTAATAAAGGCCAACAATAATAATGACTCATATTATGCCACTTTAAAAGTCACAGAAAGAAATCATTTCACGTTAGCAAACATTGTTCTCAATTGTATAAATTCTAATGTCTAGTAATGACCATATAACTTCACACAGACCTTAACCACATAAGTGATGTTGATTATCCAGGCGAATAGGGAAAAATAAACATTTCAGAATCAATTGTTATGAGAAATAGAAAAGGGAAATCCAGGAAATAGCATCAAAGACATCAACGATCACAGTTTTATACAAATTTTGAGAATCATAAATTACATTGTTTTCCTACTTTCATCCAAGGGTAATGATCTAATAGCCAATTAGATAATCCATAGAAAAGAGTAGCCTTTTTAATTTGGCAACACCACAATTACATATGTCACATGCTAGATAGTGAAAACTAATAGATATGCTCAAATAATTTAGAAAATAAAAGAACACTTGGAAATTATGTAAGTGAAGTCCTGTGCCCTGTATTTATTGCAAGATAAGTCTTTTTTTTTTTTTTTTTTTTTTTTTGAGATGGAGTCTTGCTCTGTCACCCAGGCTGGACAGGCTGGAGTGCAGTGGCGCTATCTCAGCTCACTGGAAGCTCCGCCTCCCGGGTTCACGCCATTCTCCTGCCTCAGCCTCCTGAGTAGCTGGGACTACAGGCGCGCACCACCACGCCCGGCTAATTTTTTACATTTTTCGTAGAGACGGGGTTTTACCGTGTTAGCCAGGATGGTCTCAATCTCCTGACCTCGTGATCCACCCGCCTCGGCCTCTCAAAGTGCTGGGACTACAGACGTGAGCCACTGTGTCCGGCCAAGATAAATCTTATAAGGTTCCTAATCCAGGGATTTTTTTTAAAAAGGGAAAAGATCATCTTAAAAATTCCACAATTTAAGAAGAATCAGAAGGTTTCACAAATAAAACAATTCTTCAAGAGCCCTTCCTTGATCACTGATATGAGCTAAAAATTTAATATCACTGGAATAAAAGATATAATACAAAACACTTATTATTTAACTTGTTATGAGAGAATGATTTGGTCAGTGATTACTGTAAAATCCTGTTCCACCAAAAATAATTTTTAAATGTACTCTGTTTAAAATTACTATGTGCCCGAATTCATCTCACATAAAGTATAGTAATATTTTAATTAAATAGAATTTGTATTTGAATACTAAACTTCCATACCTATTTTAATATGAAATACCAATATTTATGGTAACAACAATGTTTATTATTTAATAATATTTATGCAGTCTCTCATCAGTGTTGAACAAGGGACAAGAAGGAGACAACTTCTGTGCTAATGGAACTTACAGTGTAGGAGCAGGAAACCAACAATATGCAAGTAGAGTCACTTAATAATAATAGAAACAGTACATTAGATAATAGTAAGTGATAAAGTATATTAGATATTAGATAATAAGTATATTAGATGCTTATAAATGATGAAGAAAATAAGACAGTAGTAATATCGGGAAAAGACAATCAATACTTAGCCATGTTTCTTGTTTGTTTGTTGTTTGCTTTTTTGTCTAGGGCAGGCTTCTTAGACAGGAAGCCTAATGCTTCTCTTATGAAAAATCAATCACACAGATATCTGGTGCAAAAATTTTGCAGGTAGTAAGGGAAGCCCTTTCAAACACCCAGAGGTGACCCAAGCTAGAGTTTAAGGCTCAGAAAAAGGTCATTAGACTGGGAGAGTGCTGAGTTAGAGGATCCTGGTACAAGATGATGTTGGGAATGTGAACATGAGCCACAATAGACAGGGCATTTTAGCACACAAAATGGAGTTTGTATGAATTCTAGGTAAAATAATATATAGAACAATTATTAAAATATTTAACAGAAAAATATGATGTAACTAGAATAATTATTTACCCACATAAACAGATCAGGATAAGAATCCTCAGCAAAGAATATGTTGAAATGCTTCCTGGAAGTAATATTTAGTCTTTGGCTAGATTTTTGTGTAAATAAATAGAGGTTATTATTTTTTTACCTACAACAATAGACCTTTTTATCTTTTGGAACAGGCCAACAGTAACATAATTGGAAAACAGGGAATAAAGGAAATTAAAAAAATAAAAACCTAAACTAATAATTAAGGAAAGGACTCTATTGATAAAAAAGGGGCCTTGTAAACTATGAGCCACTTAAGAAAATATTTATCTTCTATGAATTTACATTACACAGTCTTGGTAGCAGTCCAATGCTTCTGTGTGCGTGTGTGCACGTGTGTGTGCATGTGTGCAAGTGTTTTATTCGTAGCGTCTTTGCCTCCTAAATATATTTGGTGTGTCAGATTCCATCACTGAAGATTTTGGATATGTTATCAAAACTGAATGTAGCTAATTTAAAGAAATATGCTAATTAAGTGTATTTGAGTACTGAATATATGAAGATTCTATTTATTAAGAACTTGGATTCTGGGGCAAACAGTATTAAAACTAGTAGTGAAAAATTAAAGTGACTGAACAGAATAAACAGAGTTTGGGAAAGAGCAGAAATTCAGGATAAGGAAGCCTGATTAGCAGCATTCGTAATCTGGCAATTGTAACCTATCAAAAGTAACTGATTTTTTTTTTTTTTTCTAGACTTGGAAAATGTTGTATTTAGCACACAGCTATAAAATTTCTGCTCCTATGTAGCTTTAAAAAATTGCCTCCAATACCTCAGTTAAGTTTGATATAGCTGTCTGTTAGTATTGTGGAGAATAAAGACAGGGAAGGCAAGGAAAGTCTAGCTTATTTTACATGAAGCTCATTAACTTGCAGTAAAGGAACAGTAACTAATGAGGAAATGGTGTCTAGAAGTTTCAAGAAGGGCATTAATGAAGGCAAAGGAAGAAAAAATGTCTAGAAAAGGGAAATATAAAATTGAGAAGCAACCTCTAAATGGACCATTCAAAATAAATATGATATGTTGGTTCATTTTTAAATTTGTGCTAGAAGAAACTCACATTAGAAAATTCAAAGTAGGTGTGAAGGAATAGAATATTTGACTTATGATAGCTGATACCATAATAGCTATTTGTGGTCCTTAACTAGACACCTCTGTGTCCTGCCTCAGATCATTGAGAACACCTTTTACATCAATCATTTTTTAGGATACCAGCTTGGGACAGAGGTAAACTGACTGGAGCGCCTCTCAGAACGACTTTATGTTTACTTTCCATCCCACGACCTTTCTGATGGAGACATGCTGGGAACTAGTGCAAAGAACCATGCATGATCAAACCTGAAAATGCAAGCTATTAATACATCACATGGCAACTTTTGACCTAGAAAGGATGGGATTTTGTAGATTTCCTTCCATCCATCCCCCGGGAAACAATCTTTGCCACCTTCTACACAGGTCCTTGTGGGTTCTAGTGGAACTGAGCCCCTAATTGCATTTTTGGTGGCCAGCTTAATAATTGTTTATTTCATTTACCCAGTTTCCTGTTCTTCTTTCTTAAGATTACTTCTGTAAATAAACTACCTTTATACGTGATTGTGATATGTGATGTTGATCATGTGTCGAACTGTTTTATTTTGCTTTTTTGTGGGAAAGAATATTGAAACTTAAATAAGAGGTACAATTTATGAAGCAATTACTATATCCTGGGATATACAAGCCTTGGGCTGCCGTAATTGCTATGTTCCTAGTTCAACTTAGAAGAACAAGCTTTTCACTTTATTTTGTAAATTCTTGTGTGCCCAAATGAATTAGTTAGTTAGGACTTGTGAGGAAATATAAAATTACAACAGTACAATATATTGAACATTCTGACAGGAAAAGCAACAGAATAGCAGTATCCTAAGTAGTTGTCAATTATATATATTATGAGACTATATACCTATACCTATACCTATATATACAATCTCTTTTTTAAATCTATCTTTAAATCCCACAAGGAGGTTTTCACCAGTATCTCCCTGGGATGATCTATTTGGCCTAATGTATAGTTCCAGAATTCCATATCCACCAACTTATATGAACATACCATTATAATACAGGAACAGGTTGGTGTCGTAGGCTAGTACTTATTCAAGGAATAGTGGTGTCAGAGACATTCAAAACAGAGAGACTCCATCTTGAGTGAAGGTCAGGAAAATGAGGCTGGGACTTGCTGGGCTCCCTCCCCAGAAAAGTAGGCATTCCTAGCTTCTAGATGTTTAAGGTTAAGGGAACAAATGAATAATGTTTACTAAACAGACTCAGATCTCCATATATCCCAATATCTGGAGAACAAAGATATTCCTAATATTCCAAAGATAATAATATTGATTCTTTCAAAATACAGTAATTAAGAAAATTAATCCTTCATCACAAACCCCTGTAGCAGAGCACATCTTTCCATGATCTTTTTATCCTATATAAACAAGCATTGTACCTAGGATGGAGGCATTCCTCCTCTTGCTTTCGGGAACTATGGAATTCAACAATTTCAGTTATTAATGTGTTTATGTATGTTGTCAATTAGTTGATACTGTTTACCAAAATGTAAATGTTTTCAGTTTATCTGTTGTCATTTAATAACACAAATCCAATGAATGCTAATGCCCCGTATTGCTAATGCCCAGTATCGAAATTATGAGTTAGACTGACAAACGGATTCCTTCTCTCATTCTTTATTCAACTTCAATCATATGGCAATAATTATCCCCAAAGCCATATTTCTCTAATTTTTATTTAAATGTTGTTTCAATGAAAGGATACTTGCATTTGAATCATTTATGCATACTATTCAAATTAAGTCATTTTCAACCCAAGTGATTACATTCCTTTACAGCATCAGTGGCAAATTACACTTGGTAGGGAAATAACACAAAAAATGTCAGAAATGAGTCAAGCATTTTATAAAATATTGAAAGGAGAATACCACTAATCTATTTATTTACTCTGAATTCAATGAAGAAATCAAATTATGGTTACTTTGAGAAATAAATTTGAAACAATCCATAGTTTCATTCACAGTTTCCTACTTTTGACTCATAATAGTCAATTAAATAATTATATTTTAATTTATATAGAGAAATTTTTTCTTGGAAAATTGTATATGATCAACAATAAAAAGGCATTTAAAATGAAATTTCAATGAATGTAAACAATGTGCTTTGAATAAATCAATAGAGTAACCTGGCAAAAGAGAAAGAAAATCTTTGTATGCATAGATATCCAAATATAGTATGTACAAATATATATATATATTTTTAATTTATTTATTATTATTATACTGTAAGTTGTAGGGTACATGTGCATAACGTGCAGGTTTGTTACATATGTATACTTGTGCCTTGTTGGTGTGCTGCACCCATCAACTCGTCATTTACATCAGGTATAACTCCCAATGCAATCCCTACCCCCTCCCCCCTCCCCATGATAGGCCCCGGTGTGTGATGTTCCCCTTCCCGAGTCCAAGTGATCTCATTGTTCAGTTCCCACCTATGAGTGAGAACATGAGGTGTTTGGTTTTCTGTTCTTGTGATAGTTTGCTAAGAATGATGGATTCCAGCTGCATCCATGTCCCCACAAAGGACACAAACTCATCCTTTTTTATGGCTGCATAGTATTCCATGGTGTATATGTGCCACATTTTCTTAATCCAATCTGTCACTGATGGACATTTGGGTTGATTCCAAGTCTTTGCTATTGTGAATAGTGCTGCAATAAACATACGTGTGCATGTGTCTTTATAGCAGCATAATTTATAATCCTTTGGGTATATCCCCAGTAATGGGATGGCTGGGTCATATGGTACATCTAGTTCTAGATCCTTGAGGAATCGCCATACTGTTTTCCATAATGGTTGAACTAGTTTACAATCCCACCAACAGTGTAAAAGTGTTCCTATTTCTCCACATCCTCTCCAGCACCTGTTGTTTCCTGACTTTTTAATGATCGCCATTCTAACTGGTGTGAGATGGTATCTCATTGTGGTTTTGATTTGCATTTCTCTGATGGCCAGTGATGATGAGCATTTTTTCATGTGTTTGTTGGCTGTATGAATGTCTTCTTTTGAGAAATGTCTATTCATATCCTTTGCCCACTTTTTGATGGGGTTGTTTGTTTTTTTCTTGTAAATTTGTTTGAGTTCTTTGTAGGTTCTGGATATTAGCCCTTTGTCAGATGAGTAGATTGCAAAAATTTTCTCCCATTCTGTAGGTTGCCTGTTCACTCTGATGGTAGTTTCTTTTGCTGTGCAGAAGCTCTTTAGTTTAATGAGATCCCATTTGTCAATTTTGGCTTTTGCTGCCGTTGCTTTTGGTGTTTTAGACATGAAGTCTTTGCCCATGCCTATGTCCTGAATGGTACTACCTAGGTTTTCCTCTAGGATTTTTATGGTATTAGGTCTAACATTTAAGTCTCTAATCCATCTTGAATTAATTTTCATATAAGGAGTAAGGAAAGGATCCAGTTTCAGCTTTCTACTTATGGCTAGCCAATTTTCCCAGCACCATTTATTAAATAGGGAATCCTTTCCCCATTTCTTGTTTCTCTCAGGTTTGTCAAAGATCAGATGGCTGTAGATGTGTGGTATTATTTCTGAGGACTCTGTTCTGTTCCATTGGTCTATATCTCTGTTTTGGTACCAGTACCATGCTGTTTTGGTTACTGTAGCCTTGTAGTATAGTTTGAAGTCAGGTAGCGTGATGCCTCCAGCTTTGTTCTTTTGACTTAGGATTGTCTTGGAGATGCGGGCTCTTTTTTGGTTCCATATGAACTTTAAAGCAGTTTTTTTTTTTCCAATTCTGTGAAGAAACTCATTGGTAGCTTGATGGGGATGGCATTGAATCTATAAATTACCTTGGGCAGTATGGCCATTTTCACGATATTGATTCTTCCTATCCATGAGCATGGTATGTTCTTCCATTTGTTTGTGTCCTCTTTTATTTCACTGAGCAGTGGTTTGTAGTTCTCCTTGAAGAGGTCCTTTACATCCCTTGTAAGTTGGATTCCTAGGTATTTGATTCTCTTTGAAGCAATTGTGAATGGAAGTTCATTCATGATTTGGCTCTCTGTTTGTCTGTTACTAGTGTATAAGAATGCTTGTGATTTTTGCACATTAATTTTGTATCCTGAGACTTTGCTGAAGTTTCTTATCAGCTTAAGGAGATTTTGGGCCGAGACAATGGGGTTTTCTAAATATACAATCATGTCATCTGCAAACAGGGACAATTTGACTTCTTCTTTTCCTAACTGAATACCCTTGATTTCTTTCTCTTGCCTGATTGCCCTAGCCAGAACTTCCAACACTATGTTGAATAGGAGTGGTGAGAGAGGGCATCCCTGTCTTGTGCCAGTTTTCAAAGGGAATTTTTCCAGTTTTTGCCCATTCAGTATGATATTGGCTGTGGGTTTGTCATAAATAGCTCTTATTATTTTGAGGTACGTTCCATCAATACCGAATTTATTGAGCGTTTTTAGCATGAAGGGCTGTTGAATTTTGTCAAAAGCCTTTTCTGCATCTATTGAAATAATCATGTGGTTCTTGTCTTTGGTTCTGTTTATATGCTGGATTATGTTTATTGATTTGCGAATGTTGAACCAGCCTTGCATCCCAGGGATGAAGCCCACTTGATCATGGTGGATAAGCTTTTTGATGTGTTGCTGAATCTGGTTTGCCAGTATTTTATTGAGGATTTTTGCATCGATGTTCATCAGGGATATTGGTCTAAAATTCTCTTTTTTTGTTGTATCTCTGCCAGGCTTTGGTATCAGGATGATGTTGGCCTCATAAAATGAGTTAGGGAGGATTCCCTCTTTTTCTATTGATTGGAATAGTTTCAGAAGGAATGGTACCAACTCCTCCTTGTACCTCTGGTAGAATTCAGCTGTGAATCCATCTGGTCCTGGACTTTTTTTGGTTGGTAGGCTATTAATTGTTGCCTCAATTTCAGAGGCTGCTATTGGTCTATTCAGGGATTCAACTTCTTCCTGGTTTAGTCTTGGAAGAGTGTAAGTGTCCAGGAAATTATCCATTTCTTCTAGGTTTTCCAGTTTATTTGCGTAGAGGTGTTTATAGTATTCTCTGATGGTAGTTTGTATTTCTGTGGGGTCGGTGGTGATATCCCCTTTATCATTTTTAATTGCGTCGATTTGATTCTTCTCTCTTTTCTTCTTTATTAGTCTTGCTAGTGGTCTGTCAATTTTGTTGATCTTTTCAAAAAACCAACTCCTGGATTCATTGATTTTTTGGAGGGTTCTTTGTGTCTCTATCTCCTTCAGTTCTGCTCTGATCTTAGTAATTTCTAGCCTTCTGCTAGCTTTCGAATGTGTTTGCTCTTGCTTCTCTAGTTCTTTTAATTGCGATGTTAGAGTGTCAATTTTAGATCTTTCCTGCTTTCTCTTGTGGGCATTTAGTGCTATAAATTTCCCTCTACACACTGCTTTAAATGTGTCCCAGAGATTCTGGTATGTTGTATCTTTGTTCTCATTGGTTTCAAAGAACATCTTTATTTCTGCCTTCATTTCGTTATGTACCCAGTAGTCATTCAGGAGCAGGTTGTTCAGTTTCCATGTAGTTGAGCGGTTTTGATTGAGTTTCTTAGTCCTGAGTTCTAGTTTGATTGCACTGTGGTCTGAGAGACAGTTTGTTATAATTTCTGTTCTTGTACATTTGCTGAGGAGTGCTTTACTTCCAATTACGTGGTCAATTTTGGAATAAGTACGATGTGGTGCTGAGAAGAATGTATATTCTGTTGATTTGGGGTGGAGAGTTCTATAGATGTCTATTAGGTCTGCTTGCTGCAGAGAAGAGTTCAATTCCTGGATATCCTTGTTAACTTTCTGTCTCGTTGATCTGTCTAATGTTGACAGTGGAGTGTTGAAGTCTCCCATTATTATTGTATGGGAGTCTAAGTCTCTTTGTAAGTCTCTAAGGACTTGCTTTATGAATCTGGGTGCTCCTGTATTGGGTGCATATATATTTAGGATAGTTAGCTCTTCCTGTTGAATTGATCCCTTTACCATTATGTAATGTCCTTCTTTGTCTCTTTTGATCTTTGATGGTTTAAAGTCTGTTTTATCAGAGACTAGTATTGCAACCCCCGCTTTTTTTTGTTCTCCATTTGCTTGGTAAATCTTCCTCCATCCCTTTATTTTGAGCCTATGTATGTCTCTGCGTGTGAGATGGGTCTCCTGAATACAGCGGACTGATGGGTCTTGACTCTTTATCCAGTTTGCCAGTCTGTGTCTCTTAATTGGAGCATTTAGTCCATTTACATTTAAGGTTAAGATTGTTATGTGTGAACTTGATCCTGCCATTATGATATTAACTGGTTATTTTGCTCATTAGTTGATGCAGTTTCTTCCTAGCCTCGATGGTCTTTACATTTTGGCATGTTTTTGAGATGGCTGGTACCGGTTGTTCCTTTCCATGTTTAGTACTTCCTTCAGGGTCTCTTGTAAGGCAGGCCTAGTGGTGACAAAATCTCTAAGCATTTGCTTATCTGTAAAGGATTTTATTTCTCCTTCACTTATGAAACTTAGTTTGGCTGGATATGAAATTCTGGGTTTAAAATTCTTTTCTTTAAGAATGTTGAATATTGGCCCCCACTCTCTTCTGGCTTGTAGAGTTTCTGCCGAGAGATCTGCTGTTAGTCTGATGGGCTTCCCTTTGTGGGTAACCCGACCTTTCTCTCTGGCTGCCCTTAAGATTTTTTCCTTCATTTCAACTTTGGTGAATCTGGCAATTATGTGTCTTGGAGTTGCTCTTCTCGAGGAGTATCTTTGTGGCGTTCTCTGTATTTCCTGGATTTGAATGTTGGCCTGCCCTACTAGGTTGGGGAAGTTCTCCTGGATGATATCCTGAAGAGTGTTTTCCAACTTGGTTCCATTTTCCCCCTCACTTTCAGGCACCCCAATCAGACGTAGATTTGGTCTTTTTACATAATCCCATACTTCTTGCAGGCTTTGTTCATTTCTTTTTCTTCTTTTTTCTTTTGGTTTCTCTTCTCGCTTCATTTCATTCATTTGATCCTCAATCGCTGATAATCTTTCTTCCAGTTGATCGAGTCGGTTACTGAAGCTTGTGCATTTGTCACGTATTTCTCGTGTCATGCTTTTCATCTCTTTCATTTCGTTTATGACCTTCTCTGCATTAATTAGTCTAGCCGTCAATTCTTCCACTTTTTTTTCAAGATTTTTAGTTTCTTTGCGCTGGGTACGTAATTCCTCCTTTAGCTCTGAGAAATTTGATGGACTGAAGCCTTCTTCTCTCATCTCGTCAAAGTCATTCTCCGTCCAGCTTTGATCCGTTGCTGGCGATGAGCTGCGCTCCTTTGCCGGGGGAGATGCGCTCTTGTTTTTTTAATTTCCAGCTTTTCTGCCCTGCTTTTTCCCCATCTTTGTGGTTTTATCTGCCTCTGGTCTTTGATGGTGGTGATGTACTGATGGGGTTTTGGTGTAGGTGTCCTTCCTGTTTGATAGTTTTCCTTCTAACAGTCAGGACCCTCAGCTGTAGGTCTGTTGGAGATTGCTTGAGGTCCACTCCAGACCCTGTTTGCCTGGGTATCAGCAGCAGAGGCTGCAGAAGATAGAATATTTCTGAACAGCGAGTGTACCTGTCTGATTCTTGCTTTGGAAGCTTCCTCTCAGGGGTGTACTCCACCCTGTGAGGTGTGGGGTGTCAGACTGCCCCTAGTGGGGGATGTCTCCCAGTTAGGCTACTCAGGGGTCAGGGACCCGCTTGAGCAGGGAGTCTGTCCCTTCTCAGATGTCAACCTCCGTGTTGGGAGATCCACTGCTCTCTTCAAAGCTGTCAGACAGAGTCCTTTGCGTCTGCAGAGGTGTCTGCTGCTTTGTTATTGTTTTCTGTGCCCTGCCCCCAGAGGTGGAGTCTACAGAGACAGGCAGGTTTCCTTGAGCTGCTGTGAGCTCCACCCAGTTCGAGCTTCCCAGCAGCTTTGTTTACCTACTTAAGCCTCAGCAATGGCGGGCGCCCCTCCCCCAGCCTCGCTGCTGCCTTGCCGGTAGATCACAGACTGCTGTGATAGCAATGAGGGAGGCTCCGTGGGTGTGGGACCCTCCCGGCCAGGTGTGGGATATGATCTCCTGGTGTGCCTGTTTGCTCAAAGCGCAGTATTGGGGTGGGAGTTACCCGATTCTCCAGGTGTTGTGTGTCTCAGTTCCCCTGGCTAGGAAAAGGGATTCCCTTCCCCCTTGTGCTTCTCAGGTGAGGCAATGCCTCGCCCTGCTTCAGCTCTCGCTGGTCGGGCTGCAGCAGCTGACCAGTACCGATCGTCCGGCACTCCCCAGTGAGATGAACCCAGTACCTCAGTTGAAAATGCCGAAATCACCGGTCTTCTGTGTCGCTGGCGCTGGGAGTTGAAGACTGGAGCTGCTCCTATTCGGCCCACAAATATTTGAAAGAAGGATGAAAGTCCATATGAAAACAAATAAAGGAACAAAAGACATGAGAGACTCCTTGAAGGTGGATGGAGGTAAGAGGGTGAACATCAAAAAAGTGCCTGTTGGGTACTATGCTAATTACTTGGGTGGCAAAATAATTTGGACACCAAATCCCTGTGATATGTAATTTACCTATATAACAAACCTGCACATATACCACTGAATGCAAAATAAAAGCTTAAAAAATCATATAACTAGGTACTATTATTTATACCAAGTTTACAGATGAAGAAATTAAACTTGTTTGGGGCAACAGTGCTAACACTGAAACCAGCATTTCAACCCATATAGACAGACTCTAAAGCCCAAAAGAGAAAGAAAATCTTCAAGAATAAATATATTAATAGATATTTCAATACAGTATATACAAAGATTAACAAGAAGAGTGAGAGTACATATGGGCACAAATAAGGGAAAAACAGACAAGTAAGAAGACTTAAAATTAGAGGGCGACTGCTCCCAATATTTTATTATTACAATCAATGCTGTAATGACCATCTAAGCGTAGATAGCTCTCCATCCTGCTGAAGTATCTGCTTAAGTCATTCCTAAACACAGAATAATTGAGTCAAGAAATATGCAAGATTCTATGGCTTTTTCTACATATTAAATTACTCTTCTGGGTTGTTGTACCAGAAGGCCGTCAGCAAAGACTGAGAGCATATCTGATTTATTTTGTCTTCAAAAAGGTTAATGTTTTTTTAAATAAAAATGTGTTTAGTTTGTAGGGCAAAAGAAGAGAGAATAAAATAATTGTATTCATAATTATAGAAAATATGTCAAATAAAATACCTATATTAAGAAACTACCTACTACACATTCTGATAGAATGCCTTGCATAGTAAATAAATATGGAGCTTAGAAAAAGAAAATGTTAAAATTATTTTTCTCTAAAAATAATTTGTAACCTTTTCTGCATTAAGTTTCAAAGCAATTGATATTTACAAAATGTTTCAAGAATACATTCCTGGAATTTTTTTCAGCATTATATAACAATATGACACCAGCATGCTCATTCTTTTACTTTCTATGATTTTCAAAATGAAACTTATAATATAATGTTAACTAATTTCCTGATGGTAGCCATCAATAAAAATTAGCATTAGGTCTCTGGGAAGCTGATGCTACTTATTTTGGAAATCAGTGTAAAGGTATTTGGGGAATTTCTAATGTAAGTTGAAGGTGTATTTTCTATACATCTTATTTGAGCCACAAAATGAGCCAAAATTTAAATGAAGGGTAAATAATACAGTAGAACGAAGTATACATCACTCAGTAAACTTTAGAGTTTAAAAATTATTCAGAGGAATACATTATTTGGTATCTGAAAGAATAGCTTTAGTTTCATAATTTTAAGTGCCAAAAAGGAAGAAAATAGAAGTCTACATTTTATTTTATTATATCATAAAATAACGTTCTATTCTTCAAACTTGCTATATATGTTTTGTAATTCCCTTATGTCAACTATTAAAGGGCTGTCTAAACAGATAACATGTGTGACAGAGATTGGGTGATTTCTCACAAACCCCACTATTTTGTCATTGGTATCTGGAAACCGTGCTTCAAAAAATTGCAGTCCTCTTGTGGTTTGTTACTTGCTATGTGATTTGGCCAAAGGACTGTGGGTAGAAGAGATTTACATACATTGACTTGGCTGTAATACATTCTTTACTCTCTGTAATAGGCTATCATTGCCAAATGTATTCAGGAGATCCAATGAAGAATTCTGCATCAGCCCTAGGGATGTTGAAGCCACAAGCTGCAGGTAGCTTGAATTCCTGGATCCTTCTTATAGGAGAGCATCACTTTAAACATACTTTATCCCTACTATGATGAACGGGAGAAATAAGTTTTTATTATTTTAATCCACTAAGATATTTTGACTGCTCTTCACAGCAGACAGAAATTAATTATTTTGACTAATAAAATATAAAGCCATATTAGGAAGCTTTTATGGTTACATCACAATGTTCAAAATAAAAATGCCAGATATTTAATAATGGTATTGGGCTTAATCTATTCTATTTTGATTGATCGCTGATAGGAAAATCTGTATTATTTTACATGAGTTTTGTTTCTTAGATTTCACATGCTTACAGCAGCACCTAAAAGCATTAAATATACATTTTAGACAGTTGTAAAGCACATTGCTAATTATATATAATATAAATAGAAGTAGAAAATATAATGACTATACCTTTAATATTTTGACTTATGTATACTACATTCTTGGCATGCACTTGCCTGTATAAAATGAAGCTTAATAACACAAGAATGTAACCATCATTAATACAATTCAGAAACCCATACAGAGTGATTAAAGTAACTCAAATTGCCCTTGATCATATTTCTGACCACTTATCATAACTGTCTTTATACTGTCATTAGCTGAGCTTCTCTTTTATAGTTTTCTATGTCCTTGTCAAGTAATTACTTCAGAACCAGATCAATGAGAATCTATTAGAAAGAATTAAGATCAAACTCAGCCCAAATACCCTTTTTAATGTAGAACTGTCCTCTTTGACATTAGTATGGAACAATTAATATACATTTGTGTTCACCACTGTCCCCAAATTCCCTTATTGGGCACAATAATTACAAAGATTCAGGATTTTTTGCACAATTCAACATAGCCTCCAGAGGAAGATATATGCTATTATGACATCTGAAACTCTACTAGTTCAATGAATTCCTCAGAAAGATGGTAAGTTTTTTGTGGTTGATATGCCTGAAGAAAATGTTCTCCACAATGGGAAAGAAATAATTAAAACTGGCAGTGTTTCCTTTTGCAAGCTATCAAAGTGAAAGGCTAGAAATTGCAGAACAGTGAATATGTGCTGCTCAAACATCTATTGAAATGGTATTTAGAATTAGTACTGTAGCCAATATGTTTAATTCTAAATTTCAATGTAATAATTATTGGCTGAGAACATGAGAGCAGATAGACCATAGAGGTTGTGCTGTCACTGTGCTAAACTTGTTTATAGTCTATTAAGTCCGTTATACTCCACAAATAAGGGAAATATAAGTAAAATGTGTAAATATTATGAAAGATGTTCGAATCTGTATTGTACCAATAAAAGAATGTCAATAACTCATATGTTTTCCATTCAGAGTTATTTAGGTTTTTTTGAAAATACTTTCTTATAGGCTCACTTTAGAAACATTGTGTGCATTAGGTAAATCTACTAGTAAAACAACAATCAAATTTTCCACATTAGAGGACAAAGTTATGGCAAGACATCTATAATCCATTCACACTGGCTAAGTCAAAGCATGGAATAGTTCAGGAAGCTGCTAAATATACTGTGCTTTGAAAAAGTCAAATAATTGATTGGCTAACAAATTTTCAAAATTTTTCTCAAAAACATGGTTTATGCCACTGTATATACAGTTTAAAACATGTTAAAAGTTGTTCTAAAGTACCAAGATTTTATTTGAAACAAAATAACCGTTTAATACTCCTTCCTCAAGTTCATGAAAGCTGTTTTTAACTTAAGAGTGGAGAGCAACATAGCAAACTAGATGATTTCCTAGAAATCTATAACTTTCTACCATCACTGGAGGATGTTTAACAGGATTATAATTGAATAACAGATTTCATTATAGTTTACACATCTTAGATTATGATGACTGTTGTCAAAGTTTCTAAGATTTACTATTTCTCTTTTAAAATATGACATAGTAAAAGTTTCATTCAGTAAAACAGTTTATCTCCTTTTTCTAATAATTGTAGAACGTGAAAATAGTTTTGACAATAAAATGTTTGTATTATTCTACTTTTAAGAGTATTTTAGTCAATTTATTAACTTGGAAACTCAGACATTATTTACATCATCTATTTTCTTTTTGGTCATACAGATATTTTTTTAAAATGCCATAAAGCTGATATTGGTATTATTTACTCAAAAAGATCTATAGTTTTGGGTGTAGTAGATAGGATGATAATTAGGCTCACAGGCTGAGATTATTTTACTTATGTTGAAATTGAGGTATAATCTCATATGGAATCTATGATATTGAGAAGGCTATTTAACCTTATTACATATAAGCTTTCTCATTTATAAAATGAAGACTAAGATAATAACAATTTGAATTGTGTGGGATAGATGAGATAATATATGTAAAGCATTTAGCCCAATACCTGGCAATAAGGTGATTGGCAATTACTAAACATTACTAAAGAAGTAGTACTAGGTATTGGGGAAAACCCCACCCTTGATATTTAACCGTGGGTTCTTTTCTATTTCCCTAAGGGTCTCGATCGGTTTGAGAAATAAAGGGAAAGAGTACAAAAGAGAGAAATTTTAAAACTGGGTGTCCGGGGGAGACATCACGTGTCAGCAGGTTCTGTGATGCTCTCCGAGTGGTAAAACCAGCAAGTTTTTATTAGTGATTCTCAAAAGGGGAGGGAGTGCATGAATAGGGTGTGGGTCACAGAGATCACATACTTAACAAGATAATAAAATATTGCAAAGCAAGTGGAAGCAGGGTGAGATCACAGGACCTCAGGATGGGGCAAAATTAAAATTGCTAATGAAGTTTTGTGCATGCATTGTCATTGATAACAACTTAACAGGAGACAGGGTTTGAGAGCAGACAACCTGTCTGACCAAAATGCATTAGGCAGGAATTTCTTCATCCTAATAAGCCTTGGGGCATTACAGGAGAGCAGGGCTTATTTCATCCCTCAGTTTTGACCGTAAAAGACGACTGCCCCCTGGGGGCCATTTATAGACCTACCCTCAGGGCACATTCTCTTTCTTAGGGATGTTCCTTGCTGAGAAAAAGAATTCAGCAATATTTCTCCTATTTGCCTTCAAAACAAGAGAAATGTGGCTCTGTTCCGTCCGGCTCACCGGCAGTCAGAGTCCAAAGTCTTATCTCCCTTGTCCCCTGAAGATTGCTGTTATCCTGTTCTTTTTTCAAGGTGCCCAGATTTCATATTGTTCAAACACACAAGCTCTACAATTTGTGCAGTTAATGCAATCATCACAGGGTCCTGAGGTGACATACATCCTCCTCAACTTACGAAGATGATGAAATTAACAGATTAAAGTAAAGACAGGCATAGGAAATCACAAGGGTATTGATTGGGGAAGTGATAAGTGTCCATGAAATCTTCACAATTTATCTTCAGAGATTGCATTAAAGACAGGTGTAAGACATTATAAAAGTATTAATTTGGGAAACTAATAAATGTCCATGAAATCTTCACAATTTATGTTTTTCTGCCATGGCTTCAGCCGGTCCCTCCATTAGGGGTCCCTGACTTCCCACAACAACTGGGAATAATATGGTTGGTATTTTATGCAAGATAATTTATTTTAAGGTACATAAGTGTCATTTTTTTTTTTTTTTAGAAAAAGTAGTATTTTATGACAAACTAAAATGCCATCTTTAATCTCCCTATTAAAAGAATTAGATAAAAACTTTCAATTAACATCATTATAAGAATGAACATCTAAGTATAGTAAATAAATATAAAACCCTATTATATAAAATTGGGAATAGATGGCTTATATCTTATGCTTAGTCTTTCCTCGATTCCATATCATGTTCTCAGAATAGCTTCTTTTTCTGTCATAATTTTATTTTGTTTTCGTATTCAGTGGTGGTTGTGGGCATAAAAAGTCTTATCTATTCCAAAACATTATCCTTTATGCAGCTTGTATATTTTGGAACATTTAGTTAATCCAAACATGACTTAATCCATTGATAACTGATGTAGTAATAGTTACCAGTAATTACATACCATAAAGTTGACAGTATTCATAACTTGCAGTATCAACACTTTTTTTTTTTTTTTTTTGCATCATTGGTTTGACTTTAGCAGAAGATCACACTTTGAGATTGGGAAGCATAAGTAAAACTACGTAAAATTTTTCCACATCAGTTTTGAACCAAAGAAGAGATTTAGAGAGATGATAAGTAAAATATCAGCAATACTACTAAGAAAGAAATTTAGAGAATGTGATGTAGAAGTGTCAAAATAGACTTGTAAATATAAGCAACCTCCCAAATACCTTGAACACACTTTTTCCAGAGAAGCCTGCCTACCCTTTAGAAGTTAAATACTACCCCAGTAAGCCTCCCCATAATAAGAAGCGTGTTCTTGGATGCATCCTTACTGTAGGCACAAGACCAAAGCAAGAAATTCCTGTAGGCAGAAAGAGACAAAAGTAGCTGGGCCACCCACTCACTTTCTAGAAACTGAGAAAGGCTGAAAAAGCCCAGGTAGCATATTCTTGGGACATGCTTCTTAAGGAAAGAGAAGGAGAAGGACTTGGTATTTTCTCTACTTTCTTATAGCTATCATATGAGGTCATTAACCTTGTTACCAAGATTATAGTACTCAAAGCATTATTTTTCTTCCTTTTCTAGGGGGTTTGTACAAGATGTGATCTAAATACGTACATACATACAATATTAGCTTAAAATATAGAAAAAACAACAATCACAAAGAAATGTTGTAAATTGAACTAGATGAAAATTAATAAATTCTTATAATTTGCCCAATCCATGAGCAGCATGGAAAAAACAAAACTGTGTTGACTCTTTCTCAACTGTAAAACATTTCCATGTGAATAATCCCCATGACCTAAAAATAAATAGGACTATTTTAGTTATATTTGCATATATTTTGCTTATATATTAAGTATACATTTCACATATATATTACAAAACTTAAATTGTGAATGGCTTCTAATCATGTCTGCATTGAAATTTATGCTTCTTAACCTGACACTGGAGCCATAAGATTGGACTGTTTCAACTCACCATGTTTTTAACCAAAGATATTCTCTGTACCTTTTCACTTTACCTAATAATCTCTCTTCCCTGTTGTATGCTTGGATTGAGTCATCTTGATTTTCAGATAGTGAGTAAAATGTCACTTTCTCTGAGAAGCCAATTTTCACAGCCCAACCTAAAGCAGTTCCCTAGTGCTATAATCTCTTAATTAACCAGTGTTTTAAAATATTTGCTTTTCCTAGTAAACTTAAGCCCATGAGGGTTTTGTTTAGCTCTGATTGCCTAATGTCTACAGTATATGAAAAGCAGTAGCCACTCCAGAACCAACTTGTAAAGTATAAATCTTGATCTTGTAAAGTATAAATCTGATCACAATCACATCCCTTCCTTAAAACCGTCCCATTATTTTCTGTTGTACTAATAAAAGATAAAAATACTCATTATGATATACAAAGGTCTACATGATAGGTTCCAGGTCAAACCATATTTCCTTGTATTTTTTTCTCTGTCACTAGGTTAGAGTCACACAAAAATTATTTTATTTCTTCCTTAATTGAAAAATACAAAATCAAACATATTTATGGTATATGTGAAGTTTGGATATATGTATACATTGTGAAATGATCAAATCAAGCTAATTAACAAATCCATCACCTCACATGCTTATTTTTTGTGATGAGATTATTTAAAATCTACTCAGCAATTTTTACATTTACATTATTATTATTATAGTCACCATGCTGTATAATAGATTTCCAGAACTTATTTATTTTTCTTGTCTAATTGAAACTTTGTGCCCTTAAGCCAACATCTCTCCATTTACCAACCCTGTCTCACTGCCCCCTTGAGTACAACCACCAGTGTACTCTCTGGTTCTATGATTTCCATTATCTTTAGATTCCACATATAAGAGATCATGCAGTATTTGTATTCCTATGCCTATCTTATCTCATTAAGCATAATATCCTCCAGACTCATCCATGATGTTGGAAATAAGATTTCCTTCTTTTTTAAAATCTCAGTAGTATTCTATTGTGTATATATACCACATTATTTTTATTTATTCATTTGTTGATGAGCATTTAGGTTGTTTCCATATCTTGATTATTGTGAATAATGCTGAAATGAACATGAGAGGCAGATATCTCCTCAACATACTGATTTCATTTACTTTGAATATATACACATTAGTGGGATTGCTTCATGATGTGGTAGTTAATTTTCTGAGGAACCTCCATACTAATTTCTATTGTGGCTGTACTACTTTACACTCCCACTGACAGTGTACATAGGATCTCTCCACATCCGTGCCAACACTCATCTTCTATCAGCTATTATTATGAGTGTGAAATTATATCACCTTGTGATTTTAATATGCATTTCCCTGATGACTGATGATATTGAGCATCTCTTCATATATCTATTGGCCTTTTGTATGTTTTCATTTGGGAAATGTATATTCAGGTGCTTTGTCCTTGTTTTCCTGAGATTGTTTATTTTTTTTTTGTTGTTGTTGAGTTGTTTTATTTTCTTGTATATTTTGGATGGTAACTCCTCATTAGACATATGGTTTACAAATATTTTTCTGCCATTCTTCAACTTGTCTCTTTATTCTATTGATTGTCTCCTTTGCTGTAGAGCAGCTTGTTAGTTTGCTAGAATCATATTTGTCTATTTTTGCTTTTGTTGCCTGTGTCTTTGAGGTATTATCCAAAAAATCATTGCCCAAACCATTGTCAAGTAGGTTTCTTCTTGTTTTTGACTAGTAGTTTTGCAGTTTCATGTCTTATGTTTAATTCTTTAATCCATTTTGAGTTGACTTTTGTGTATGAGATGAGGTACACTTTCAGTCTTTTGCCTGTGGATATTCAGTTAAAATTTCTTTATTCCTAATCACAAGTAGCTTATTTCTGCTTCAACACCTTCACACATGTTATATCCTATTCCTGAACCCAAATCTCCTATTTTTCAACCATTTAACATTAATAATCCTTGAAGTCTCTGCATGAGTTTTGCTTCCCATGTAAAGACTTCTTGATGCTCCTGTGAAAAATAAAGTGTGTCATCTGTTCTATTGTCATTGGTGGTTATAAGTATAATTGGTTCAACATACGTTTTTCCCACAAGACTATAAACTCCCTGAATGTCGGCATGGCTCATCACATACAGTACTGTGCCAGAAACACAGTAGGAAATAATTATTTTTTAGTAAAGTAAATTATTTTTTAAAATGTGGTATTGAATGAGACTTTTAAAAATTGATGAATGATTTATTTATTCAATAAATATTTATGTAATACCATTTGAAAGCACTGTTTTATAGTCAGGGAATGCAACAAGGAAAAAAATAGACAAAAGCCCTGCCCTTGGAAAGCTTTTATTCAGATAAGGATAATAGTTCATAAATAGAATAAATGATGTAATATGCCATATGTTCAAAGATGATAATAAGTTCTAAGAGGAATAAATATGTAAAGAAGGTGATGGATGTTGAGTAGTGTTCTCCATGGGTTGGAAAAAGTGTAGGTGTTTCTAATGGACATACGAATATACATAACTGGAAGGTGTTAGGCACTTTCTCCTTTCCCTGAACTAAATATTTCTTCCTCTTAATTTGTTGAGGACACTGTGAGACTTTGCTGAGCCTCATTAGAGACTATATCAGATAATCTTCTGATATTAATGAATATTTATAATTTTCTCTTTATTTTAGCCTGAAGGACTTTACAATGAGAAGTGAGACACCCCTGAAATGTAACTTAAGCCTTCATGCAATACATACCTCTGAAGCAGGTGCAATAGTGATTTAGGGTAACTTTACTAAACTTCTATGGTCTTTTTTCCTAGTTTTGCAGTTTTTAGAGGTGCATGGAAAACAATAGACTCCTCATGTTACACAGTTGATTTGATTTGCCAAGCTATACCCGGAAGAAGATACAATGTGAGGAGAAAAATAATTAGTTTAAGAATCAGAAAACCCATGTACAAATTTTAGTTACTCCACATTTTGCAAGGTGTCTTTTCTCTGAGCCATGATTTCTCTTGTTGTGTGATTGCACTAATAATTCTTTGCCTGTCTCATATCCTGGCTATTGTAAGACTCCAAAGAGATCATTTGTTTTAAACTCATTACCCAATTTTAAAGAAGTAAACAAATATAAGGTGATACTTATCATTAAGTTTAAGGGCACATAACCAAATTCTATTCAAGGAAAATAGGTAATATAAACTTTCTAGTTATTAATTCATGGCTACATACGTAAAAAACAAAACAACAATAAAAAAGTTTCTCTGAAGATTTATTTAGCCTATTTTCAGTTGTTAGGATTATTGACTTAAATTGTACATATGTATATCTCTTTTAATCTTGTATTAGCATTCATTTTAAATTGCAAATATATGTCTATCACTTTCATTAAATTCAGACAAGCTTGAAGATAAAAATGATTTCATGTTTTTAATCCTCCATATACATTTTTATGTAACTTTTAAATAAGGATATAATGAACTTTAACATAATATTTTGTATTAAATTTGGTGAATGCCAAATATCTTCAAATTTCCCCTAGGAAACAATAAAATAAGCATGAGTTTTTCATTTTTAGGGATATTTCAGTGTTTACCAGATTTAAGTTTTTCTTTGAAGCTGTCCAATTATTATGCAATATATATCTTATTTTTAAAATTATTATTATGATATGAAGAAGCTACATATTGGAGAATAGAGAACATCTTTGAAGATTTATTGAAACACCAATATTTTATTATCTCAAATTTTGAAATTCAGTTTTCAGGCAGATTCATGTTGTTTAATCAATATCTCATTGCCATTGTATGTTTCAAGAATCTGTGACTTTTCAGGCTTATTCACTTGATTCTGAAATCATAACCTCTACTCTGAAACCATGAAAACTACTGAGTTTCTATAATCCTGTCTTCTTGATCTGCTTTTATAAAACTCTGTTAAACGTAGAGTGTGAACACACATTGGTTGCTATAGATGTGATTTATAACTTTTTGATGTCTTTTTACTATATAAGGAAAAAGTAGCACAATATTAGTTTGAAAGAGAATTATTTTATATACTATGTATGTGTATTTTAATTATAAATTTTCTTCACTTATAAAAATTATGTCATGGATTCCATCTTTTCTCTGGACATTCTATTTGTCTCTGGAGATTCTATTTCCCTATATTAATAGAAAGTTCATATTAAATATTCTAAACTTATCACTATAGTATCAATCCCAACTTCTTTCATTCTCACAAATGGGAAAGGCTAAGTAAATACTTTTCCAGACTGGGTTATTTCTGTTCATATAGAAAGCAATATTTAGTAAAGTCTTGCTCATAGCTATGATATAAAACATTGCTCAAGGCAACTGGTTGGGGTTGGGATGAATACTATCTGATTAATTACAGTGAAATAAATGGGTCTCATCAACATAATTATTCATTCTTTCTGTGAGAACTATAGGAAAATTTATAATATGACTTTCTATCTACCATGGGTCCAGTTCACTAACCTCACTAGAATACTTGTGCTCTAATTGTCTGGTGCTCTGGCTCATTCTGTCATGCTGTTTCTTCTAATGCTTACTCCCATTTTTCAACTTGTAAAAATGTTTGTCATGCTTAAACCTGTTAACATAACATAGAGGTCAATTTTCTCAGATGGTAGACAGAGATTGCTTGAGTTTGAATACAAACTCTGCTAATAATTTCCTATGTGCTGTTGAAAAAGTTACATAACCTCTCTATGGCTCACTTTCCTCAGGTGTTTTATCAGTCAGGGTTCACCAAAGTAATAGAACCAATTGGAGATTTTATACATGTATATAAAACTGATTTATGATAAAGTATTGGCTCCTGAGATTATGGAAGCCAAGATGTCTCAAAATCTGCCATCAGAAAGCTGGAGACTCAGGAAAGCCAGCGGTGTAAGGTGAAGGCCTGGAAGCCAGAGAGCTGATGGTGCATGTTCTAGTCCAGATCTGAAGGCCTGAGAACCAAGAGCATTGAAGAAATTCAATTTCCCAACTTACCAGTTAGTCAGAGAGGTGTGGAGTCCTCCCTTTCTCCACTTTCTGGTTCTTGTCATGACCTCAATGGGTTGGCTGCTGTCTACTCACATTGAGGAAGGCAATCCCCTGTATTAGTCTCCAATTCAAATGCTAATCTTTTCTGAAAACACCCTTACAGACATACCAAGAAAAAATGTTGATGAGTTAACTGGGCATTCTGAGATCCAGTTAATTTGACACGTAAAAGTAACTATCACAGATGTTTAAAGGGTTAAGATTAAGACCAATTTTTAAGGTAAGATTAAGTCTTTTTACAATGCCAGAATAAATCCACTCAGGGAATATGAGGCACTTAAAACGTTATTTGATGAAGAATAAGTACCTGCAACTGTTTCCTATCAGTTAAAATTGTTGACTGTTTTAGCCTTCCTTTCCTTTAACTTTTCATTTAAGTCTTAGTTCAAATGTTATATTTTCTGTTAAGCATTTTACATTTTCTAGATGAATCATTGCTTTTGTCATCTTATTTTCATAACATTAATGCTGTGCCCTTATGACACGTACTATGATGGGTCAGAGTAAGTTGTATATACTTTTTTGATTTCCACTACCTTGTGAGTTCATTAAGAAAATGAAGTAATTCATTTCCATTTTCTTGTGGTTGCTATTTAAAACTTTTCAGATTACTTGAAAATATTTCCATGTAAACACATGTGAATCTTTATGAAGATGAGCAAAATTTCAGATGCATCATTGATCTGTGTGCTTTTAAACTACAACTTATAAGCCAATTTTGAAAAAAAAAAAAATACTTTGCACTTAAAAGTGCATACATATTACTTTGTATAAAAGGTAATGTGAAGTTCAATATTTTAATAAAATCCATCTAAAACTTTGCTTTTTAAAATTTAAGTATTTTCCCTTCATCCCTGAGAAGATTTGCAATTGGAAAATATAACTAATTTTCCTCAACAAAGGAACTGAAAATTGAACTCTTTGTCCTCAAACAACCAAAAATCTTTATTATTTTGATGAAACATAGTAAGAACCAAGCCTTTATTTTCCTGTTCTCCTGTGGAAACTTTTTTCCCTCGTATTCCTGCACTAAAAATAAGTTAATAGGACATAGGGATAAAACTAAATTAGATATATATTATAAAAAGCATATTCAGGCTAATTAAAGAATGCCTTCTCTTGTAAAACATTTGTGAAATCTACTGATGAAATTTACCTAGATATGAGAAACATTATAAAATATATATTTTGTGTCATTGATATGTTTGCAAAAAATTGTAAAACCAACAAGGCCAAAAATAAGCAAACAAACGATATAATAATAACAACAACAACAAAAGGAAGCATGAAATCAAAGCCAGGGCTGCACTGGAATCATATCAATTCTAGTGTTAGGTTTGATGGTAGTAGACTTTTGCTTCTGCAGGGGTTAAAAATAAATATCTTTCTTTCGCGTGTCTGAGTTCATGGCTGAGTCCCCTAAAACAAAAGACAGACTTACAAAAGAAAAGTGTAAAAATTTGAGTTTTATATGGCATAGGAGCTTTCAGAAGTCAAGACCCAAAGAAAAAGGGAAACCTGTTGATATTTATGCTATGTTTGATGATGTAATATGTGTGGAAAAATATGATTGGACAAAGGGGCATAATCTAATAAACTGAGTTTAGCAAGAGCTTAGCAAGGTCTATATGTTCAGATTATTGTTTGTGCCTTAAGAGATAAGAAAATTCCTTTCCTGGGTGTAGGGTGGACACCTCTAAAATGAGGGTCTAATGATCAGCAGAAAAGTAGAAACTATATAAAAAAAAAAAAAATTGCTGGCATCAGACGGAAATGTTTACTCAACCAACTTAGTGGAAAGCAGAACTGGAAACACCTAACTAAAATTAAAACCTTCAAATGAATTGCACTCTCAATTAAACTAAGGGGAAAGATCCTACTTATGGAAACAGTGATTGCAAAAGAAAAATCTCCAATTCCATGCCAACATTAGGAAAAAAAAAAAAAAAAAACACACACACAACAACATAATTATCATCTTCTTTGTACAATTGAACTACAGACCTAAGAATGTTTGAGTATAGTATTTGAATTTACAGATTTGAATGTGTAGTTAAAAACTATAATGATTTAAGAAAGGTTCACTGATTTGTATTCCCTTATTCTCTTAAAAACAAACAGTTCTTTTCTAGGGTAATGGGTTCATAATATTCAAGATGATTTTGAAAGGAACATCTCATCAAATAGCAAAGCTTATTATAAAAGTATATTGTGTGAGAGATTTTTATTTTTGCAATGCTATATAAAACTATGAATAGAATCAAGTAGAGATAAAAATAATATAATACATACATTTACTTGGATTCATGATGTATTATAGAGATATAAATGCAAATCAATGGGTAATTGATGAATTAATAAATATTGTGTGACAGTGGAATATTAATGGGAAAATGTGAACTTCAGCTCATGCCAATTAAATAAATCAGGTCCTAATATAAAATTAAATATATCATTTTCTGAAGAAAATATAGAAGAACATTATTATCGCCTTAGAAATAGTATAATTAATATGTTAATGAAAATAGAGAATATAATTAAAACTGTAGGATAGAAAAAGGTTTTAAACAAGATACATTATAAAAATTATAGATTAAATAATTTGTCTTTTAACCACATAAAAAGTATGTAAATAACAAATTTCGTGATCATACAAATGGTACAAATGTATATTTGTACATTTGATTATGTACAAGTGGTACTCAAAGTTTAAAAATTATATGAAAGGTACTGAAAATTAAAAAGGAAATGAGAAGATATTGTTGATACATATAAACAATAAAATATTGTATAAAATATAAATTAAAACATGCATATTAAAAATTAAAACATAAGACAAGATAACTTTAGCTTAATTATGTAGCTCAAGTGTTATAAACATGCATTACACAGAAGTGAAGATATGACATTTGTCATAAAACTTTATATGACATTATTATTATCTTCAGTTCTCTTGCTGTTTTCACCACATCTGTAGTTACTTCCTCCACTGAAGTCTTGACTCCTCAAAGTCATTCCATGACAGTTGAAATCAACTTCTTCTAAACTCCTGTGAATGTTTTTATGTCAGTCTCCTCCCAGGAGTCACACATCTTCTTAATGGTTTCTAGAGTGGGAATTCTTTCAAGAGATTTTCAATTTACTTTGCCAAGATTCATCAGAGGAATCACTCTGTGGAAACTATAGAAAAGGTTTTTTTGTTTGTTTGTTTGTTTTTGTTTGTTTTTTTTTAAGACATGAAAGTCAGAATTACTCTTTGATCCATGATTTGCAGAATGGATGTCATGCTAGCAGGCATGAAAATATTAATCTTATTGTACATCACCATAAGAGTCATTAGGTGACAAAGTGCATTGTCAACTAGAGGTAATATTTTGGGAAAAAAAAAAACAAAAAAACTTTCCCTTTGTATTTACAACTTGGCTGTTTGTCACAATGGGCCTAGCTTCTGCTGTGTTGGCTTTTGACGTGTGTTCTTCACAAAACATAATCATTTCTGGCTTTTGACTTAAAGCGAGAGATGTATGACTCCTGACTCTTCCTTTTACTTGAGCACTTATGGGTCATTTTAGGGTTATTAATTAGCCTAATTTCGGTATGGTGTCTCAGGGAATAGAGAGACCTTAGTTGTAGGAGATCAGTCAGGGTGGTGGGAAAAATTATAGGAAAGATGCTTGGAAAGCTGAGAGGTTTTGCAAAAGCTTAGGGAGAGGATTAAGCTGAAGGCAGCTGATTCTCTTATCCAGAGTCTGAGAGCAAAGAGTAGATAACAAGAGAATGTAAATAAACTTATCTAGATAAATCTATTTACTTCTGTCTCTAGAAACCAACCTTTGATCATTTGCTGCAGGACTGCTCTCTACTCGGGGGTTGATAATGTTAATTACCTACAAATTGTGTTTGCTCCAAGCCTTTGTCATTAAATCTGTACTAAATAAATGTGAGCGTCTGCAGCAGCAGCAGACACTCTCATTGACAGTGTTAAGCAGTGAGGTCCCCTAGCCAGACTGTCAGGCAAAATACCTGTGTCAGCATACTTCTTTCATCCATCCCTCAGGTGGAGTCTGTGGGACAGACTCGGCAGCAGGTGGTGCCCTGCGTGAGGAACACTGCAACAGATTGCAATGGAACCCTTGAAAATGAAGGTGAAGAGACTGCACAGTCAGTAAGTCATTGGTGCCTGCAGGGGATTTCCAAGTTTGAGGGACTTTTTCAGGCTAGGGTTACATCATGGGACAACAGTTATCAGCTCAACAGCAACAATATATAAAAGTATTGAAACAGCTGCTTAAAGCTAGTGGAACCTTAGTCTCACAAGCTCAATTAAGGGACTTAATGCAAACTATTGTTTCCCATAACCCATGGTTCTCAGAAGAAGGCACGCTAGATGTAGAGCTCTAGGAACAAGTGGGGAGAAATCTTAAACAATATCATGCACAAGGGCAACGGGTCCCAGGAACATCTCTAATGTTATGGGCCTTAGTTAGGGCTGCTTTGGTCTTACTCTACACAGAAGAGACTAAAAAGGGAAGGGAGGACGAACCATCACCTAATTTACTTCCTTCTCCTTCAGCCCCACCATTCTCATGCAAAAATATCAAAGAAGAAACAGAGGTTTTGTCTCTGTTTGAGCCCCCTCCTGCAATAAATTGGAAAAAAGAGAAGAGATATGTCACAGCTATGGGGCCCTGTCTTAGGCAAGTGGCATTAGAAGGGGAGCTCTTGGCCTGCTCAGTAATGCAAGATCGACAAGTCAATCAGGTGTATGAACCCATTTCTTTTGATGCTTGAAAAGAGATACAAAAAAGCATTAGAGAAAACGCAGCCACTAGTCCATTTACGAAAGGATTAATTTAAGCCATAGCAGACAACTTCCATAAGCGCACACGGGACTCGTCAGTGCTAGCTAAAACAACCTTAGAGTCCAACTAATACCTCCTCTGGAAGGCAGAATATGATGAGTTATGTGAACAACAAGCCAACCAGAATCAAGTGGCCGGGCAAGACATAACAGCTGCTATGCTCTAGGGGAGGGGTCCCTATGTCAGTGTACAACAACAATTAAGTTTTGTTCCCCAAGCCTATGTACAAGTGTCTTTGTGCACTCTCAGGGCTTGGGACCAAATTCCCCAAAGCGAAGTTCAACAGGGATCTTTTATAAATGTTCGACAAGAGCCTCGGGGAACCATTTGTTGAATTGATCAAATGGTTAGCCCAGGCAATTAAGAAGCAAATTAGTCATGCTTAGGCTGCTGATATCTTATTGTTGCAACTGGCTTATGAAAATGCTAACATTGACTGCCAGCAAGCAATGCAGGCAATCAGAGGAAAGGCAGTCACACTCTGGGAACTTATACAAGCATGTCAACTGGTGGGCACTGAAACACACAAAGCCAAAATATTGGCTATGGGATTAAAGCCTCCTAAGGTGAAAAGAGAGGGAAACCCAAATTGTTTTCTATTCAGAGAGTCAGGTCATATGAACAGGGAGTGCCCCAATAGTAGAGACCAAGGTAACTCAGGAAAAGAACCACCTTCTATAGGCCCCGCTGTAAAAAGGGGAAACATTGGGCAAATCAATGCAGGTCCAAATTTGATTAAAATGGCAACCCCCTAAGTAATCAGGTGGGAAACTTCATGAGGGGCCGGCCACAGGCCCTGCTTCAAACTGGGGCAATGTCAGTGGCTTTCCTCAGTCAGATGGAAAGCTCAGAGTCCTCTCTCTTAGAGCAGCCACCTCTGGGAGTGCAGGACTGGACTTACTCTGCTATAACAAATTAGTGCTAAAAGAAGAAGACCCTAAAAAGGTTGCAACTGGGATCTGGGGCCCACTGCCTCTGGGAACAGTGGGATTAGTCCTAGGGCAATCAATCCTATCCAGTTAAGGAATCAGTGTGATCACCAGGGTAATCAACAGGAAGATAATTTTTATGATGAAATTCTGCATACTCTTCCACCTGGATCAAAGATAGTTTAGTTGCTACTTTTACCATACTGGGTCCCCAATGCCCAGGGAAAGGAAAAGGGAAAGGGAAGCTTTGGAAGCATGGGAGCCACAGGAGCATATTGGAACCAATTAATCACTTATCAAAGACCCATGATTACCTTAAAAATTTGAAATAAAATTTTTACTTGCTTATTGGACACAGTGGTGGATATTACAATCATTAGTGATCAAGACTGGCCAGAAACTTGGCCTTGGATCACTCAGAAATAAAAAAAAAATTAAAAAAAAAATTATTGGCATCAGGGAAGTGCACACAGCCAAGCAGGGCACACATCTCCTAATATGTTGGGATTCGGAGGGAAGAAAAGCAGTTATACAACCTCTAATTATGCCTATGCCTGTTAATCTTTGGGGACAGGACCTATTAGCTCAATGGGAGATCACTCTGCAGACCCCTTTCTAATAGCCACTGTTATTATTCCTCCCCTATCCTTCATGTGGCTCTCTCAAGATCCAATTTGAGTAGAGCAGTGGTCTTTAAAGGGAGATAAATTACAAAGAGCCCATGAATTAGTTGAGGAGCAACTAAAAGCCAGCCATATAGAACCATCAAACAGCCCTTGGAATTTGCCCATTTCCATCATTCCCAAAAGATCTGGCAAAGGGAGACTTTTGTATGACTTACAGACTATTAATGCTGATTTACAACCTATGGGTTGCCTTCAACAGGGTCTCCATTCCCCCACAGTGATTACTCAAGGTTGGCCTATAGTCGTTATTGACTTTGAAAACTGCTTTTATACTATTCCCCTTATAGAACAAGACAGAGAAAAAATTGCATTTACCATACCAGTTATCAATAATGAAAGGCCAATTTCATTGGAAAATACTTCCTCAAGGGATGCTGAACAGTCCTACCATGTGTCAGTATCATGTAAATCAGGCTTTGCTCCCCAGTAGAAAAGAATTTCCTAATTGCAAGATTATTCATTTTATGGATGATATTTTACTAGCAGCCCCAACAGAGCCAGTACTTTTAAGTATATATGCCTCTGTCATAAAGAATATTCAGTTGAGAGGTTTAATCATTGTACCTGAAAAAGTACAAATGTCCTCTCCTTGGAAATTTCTTGGATACATATTAACTTCCTGGTCACTAAGACCTCCAAAGGTTAAATTAATTAAATAGCCACTTACATACCTTAAACGATTATCAGAAATTACTGGGCAATATTAACTGACTTTGCCCCACCTTGGGCATAACTGCTGATAAGTTACAAAACCTGTTTTCGATCCTAAAGGACAATACAGTTCTAGACTCCCTCAGGTATTTAACTCCTGCAACAAAAAGGGAAATTGAGGAAACAGAGCAAGCTATTTCTTAGATGAAACTAGATCACATAGACCCACAATATTCAAATCAATTGTTTGTTTTTCCTACTAAACATTCCCCAACAGGGTTAATATAACAGATAGCCCCAGGGCTGCACTTCCTAGAATGGGTTTTTTGGTCACATACCAGGACTAAAACACTATGTCCCTATATCGAGCTAGTTGGCAAATTCATCTATACAGGCTGCAGACAATGCAATCAGTTGCTAGGTTATTACCCTGATATCATTAAAATTCCTTTGAGTTAAAAGCAATTTGAAGCACTATTGCCCCTACCTCTAGATCTTCAGATAGCACTCTCTGACTGTGCAGATCATATAGAGTATGCTCTTCCTGCTGATAAACTACTTTAGTTCTTATGTCATACTCCTGTAGTTTTGCCTACAAAAGTAGTTCACTCCCCATACCTAATGCTTTAATGCTTTTTATTGATGGTTCTGATAAAAATGGAAAAGTGGTTATTTGGGGTAAACCATATAATTCCCATACTCATTCTGGATTTACTAGTACTCAAAGAGCTGAGGTTGGAGCCTTAATATTAGTCCTGGAGACCTTTTCCACTCAGCCTATCAATATTGTTAGTGACTCTGCTTACTCTGTTTATTTATTGCAGAACCTTGAGACAGCCCTCATTAAGCCAAGTTTTTAGACCACCCTGTGTGCACTTTTCTTTGACTTCAGTAATTGCTAGATCAATGTACACATCCTATTTTTATAACAATATTCAAGCCCACAGCTCACTGCCTGGTCCACTGTCTTATGGTAATAATCATGCAGACCTGCAAATTATGACATCGGTGCTTGACCCACCCACCAAATCACATCAATTTTTCCACTAAAATTGGAGAAACTTAGGTAAACCTTTTCATTTAACCAAAAGACTAGCTAAACATATTATCCTGAAATGCCCAGATTACCAGCTCACAGGCATGTCCCCTCCTTCAACAGGTGTTAACTCTAGAGGACTACAACCTAATCAGTTATGGCAAACAGATGTTACTCATGTCCCTGAATTTGGAAAACTTAGATATGTACATGTATCCGTTGATACCAATTCTCATTTAATTAGCGCTCATGCTCTTCCTAGAGAGTGTGCCTGATATGTTATTAAACATCTCTTAACTTTTGCATTTATGGGGCAGCCCACAAAAACAAACTGATAATGGTCTGACTTACATCAGTTCACAATTTCAACAATTTCATGACATGTGGAACATCCAACATTCCACAGGCATTCTATATATCCCCCAAGGACAGGCCATAGTAGAATGTGTTCATTCCACTCTTCAAAATATGCTCAGGAAACCAAAAAAAAAAAAAAAAAAAAGGAGAATATAAGTAAGGACCCTGCAACACTACTAGCACAAGCCTTATTTACCCTTAATTTTTTAAATTTAGATGATACATTTCAATCAGCTATAGAAAAAACACTTTTCTAAAACCTCTCAAGACAAAAAACCTGCAGTTTTATGGAAGGATTTAAATGTTGATGTATGGCGTGGTCCAAATGATTTGCTAACATGGGGACGAGGATATGCTTGTGAAACAACTTTAGAATTTGAAATTCATTTTGATTATTTTGGTAATTTTAAAGAAACATTCACTTTGCACCTAATTTTTTATTCCTATGTTTGTATTCTTTTTAAGATGGAAGGTCTTTTAACTTTATAAATTTAGATCCCACAAAATCTGTATAGACCTCTGCTTGTTGGTGATTATGGGGGGTATGTGGTTTGTAGATATATTTATATTATTTTTTAATTTATATTTTATTCATTTCAGAGAAGTGAAAATATATTTTTGGAAAGAGTTAATTGGAAATAGACCTGTAGTATTAACCTGTTTTCTTGGGATGTGGAATTTCTTGTAGGAGAAGACATGGAGTTTCTTTAAATAGGAGAATAGTTGTTCCCAGATGTTACAGATGAGAAAACGGCTACTCATATTCTGGATCTGAATTTACAGCATTGATTTAATACATCTTTGAATAAAGATAGCTTTTCTTGATAAGCCCTGCAGCTTATCACCTGTTTCAGCATTTATACGACATACCTTAGAAATGTATTCACCCTGATCCATCCATTATAAGTAACAGGACAATGTGATATGAGCTGTATTGACATTTTTCTTTGTTAAAAACAAAAATCACCAAATCCCTAACAAAACAACAATAACAACAAAACTAATCTTTGAAATTGTTAGGTGAGTTACATTTGTAGCTCAAACCAGTTTTGACTGTGGAACATTATCAAGAATTGAAAGTCTCAGCCAGGTGGGGTGGTTGACGTCTGTAATCCCAGCACTTTGGGAGGTTGAGTCGGGTAGATCACCCGAGGTCAGGAGTTAGAGACCAGCCTGGCCAACATAGTAAAAACCCATCTCTACTAAAAATACAAAAATTAGCAGGGTGTGGTGGCAAGCGCCTGTAGTCCCAGCTACTTGGGAGGCTGAGGAAGGAGAATTGCTTGAACCCAGGAGGCAGAGGTTACAGTGAGCTGAGATCTTGCCACTGTACTCCAGCCTGGGTGACAGAGCAAGACTCCATCTCAAAAAAAGAAAAAAAAAAAAAAATCTCCTCACCAAAGTACCACATGATCACAAACAGAATTATGAAGGCACATCTAATAGGCAGTCCTGAGATGTTTATTATTTTTTAATTTTCTCCTTTTTTCAAGTTTTTAATTTATGACCATATTGGTATATTAGTATGTTGAAGTTTTGCAAATCAATTTCAGTATATTACAGTGGTATTTGTAGGTGTTTAGATCAATTATATTGTAGACAAAGCATCTTATTTATCTTATTTTCTTCTCAGTGTCATTAAGTATTTGTCCTGAATAGGAAAAAAAATGCAAATAAATAATTTTTATGTCCTAAATGCCAAAATAGTGTTTTTCTCTAACTTGGAGTGTAAAGTCATCAATGTGCTTCATTTTACTTAATTTATATATCTTGTATTTTATTTGCTTCTGGTTTGTTTTGCTATCTTAGTAAGAAAACAATAGTTTTAAAGTATTCAAAGGGATAATTTTGAATGGAAAGATATAAAAAGTTGTTTATGTTATAATTAGAAAAATTAAATGGCAATAAGTTTTCACTACCAGACAAGCATTTAATACCTGCTACCTTGAGCTAGAAGGATATTGACATCCAAAGTTTTAATTATAAAACTTAAAAGTGTTGTGTTTGGGAAATAGTTCTCTACGGTAATACAATTAATGAAATTTTAAGCTGTGACTAATAAACATTTAATAATTATTATATTAGAGTTTATTCTCCCTTGAGTATTCTCTTGATGTGTATAATATAAAACAAGTGCCATAATATTCTGCAGTCACCAGAGCTTAATAATTTTTACTGAGCTTGCCATTATTCATCTAGAATCAAGTCACTTGCATTGCTATAGCTTTGGAAACCTTAATCAGAAGTTAGAGAATTTATAGTACAAGTAATATTATATGGTAAATTCTTGACAAGAAATTATTTGGTTTCATTATGCTGAAATATGAATATCATACTTTCAATGTTTTTGGATTCAAGAATAATTTATTGGAACATGGGGAAGTAGAGATGACAAAACAAAAACAAACCCCAAATACTTCTGCCTCAAGCAATTTTACTACCTGACAGTTCAATTTTATGTTCTATCTGTTAAAACCATTATAATTGCAACTATACCTGTTAGATTATCAATAAAGGCTATCTGAAAGCAGAACTTGACATCTTGTTAAATATTGTTTTTTTCTTTCAGTTTTGAATAAATTATTCTTTCTCTAAAAAATTATGAATAGGAGAAATACCTATGTTTTAATCTTCACATTTTTCTAAGCACAGATATATTTAGATTTGTAACTGGAGAAACTTCTTATACTGGTACCATGCTTTTTTCTGCTTATAGTCCAATCTCCATACCACCTCCAAAGTGCATATCTGATTGAATATGAAGCAAGGAGTTGTTTGCTAATTAAATAGGTACTTCTGAATGAAGCTTATCTTTTCCTTTACCCTGTGACTTTGGTGTTTTATATTTCAAACCTTTTGTTTTACTACCCTTGTGGAACCTATAGTTGAGATAACAATCTATGGTCTCTGAAAAATATTTTTCTTAGGCATTTCCAGGTTTATCTCAGATATACACGGAAAATTGCATCTTCCAAGACTTAATGGTCCAAATTGACACCAGAGTCAGTTTATGTAACGTTTTGTTGGTTTATTCATTTGTTTTTGGTTTTTAAATTCTAAGCTCAATAACAACAAGCTTTTCTTCCTATGAAAGTAGTGGTAGATATTTTATTCAGCTAAAGATGGCCATAATTCTGTTTTCTTTCTTTAGTTATTATACTAGTCAGAGAAGCATATTCTGTCCCATTAAATTCCCTGTTTCTGGGTTCCTGGGTTAGTCCTATTACTAATTCTTTTCTACCATTTGATTCCCTCAAATCCATTTTTTTCTTCTCTATGAGTGCTCACAACTCCTTTTGCAAGAAAGAGAAACTTACAACAAGTGTCTCTAATCTTGCTGTCATTTTAACACTCTTTTAAATATCTATGGGGTTTAAAAAGAAATCAGGGCTAAATATGTAATATTCCAAAGCTATATGAAAAAATGGGTCATTTACGTGATCTATTCTACCCAGAGAAAGAAAAGAAATTTCATGTCACACCTACTGGCCCAAGTAATCTGTGAAGCTGTCCTGAAAACAATACTTTAATGATTCATTATCATCTTGACTTTCATAGATTGCAGTTAGTGCAAATATATTTGTGCTCTAGTTACTATCTAATCTACCTACATGAGTAATGATATACAATTATATTAGATCATAAATAATGCCTGTCTAGTCATGAGCATTAATTTGTTCTCAAAGTGAAAAATGCCATTTTTGAGTTTACATTTCTGATCTAACTCAACACCTTTAACCATATTTTATTTAGTAAAGAGTAGACAATTAAAAATGAGGCCACAATTTAAAAAATTATGCATCTCATCCCAATTTCAACATTGTCTCTTTTCCAATACTGTAAAAGGGAATATTTTCACTGTCTCTTACCTACTTCCCCCTTCACAGGATTTGGTGTTTTAATTTAACACATCTTTAGAAATTATTTTTAAAGTCAATTACCTTTCATAGGTTGCTTACACATACAAATATTCTTTGACATGTCTGCAGAAATGACAAGTGTTTGTTGGTGCAGTTGAAAATATGCCATGTTTAAACATATTTTTAATACAATACGATTTGACTTCTTTACTTAAAATTTTACTTTCAGGGGATCAGAGCTTTCAGCATTAGATTAAATACATAATTTATCTACATAGATTTATTTGTACTCTTTCTATGTGAAAGACTATGCAAAATATTACAATGGGGATTATTCATGATTAGTTAATATTTCAAGGATATTTGTATTCCAAAAACACCCTTAAATTATTCAGGTAATTGTAAATATGTTGTTTTCAGGGGAATTCAGAAAATGCATTACTATTAATACAATGAATTATCAGTATTTCAGGAATTATACTTTCTGAGTGAGATAATGTTCCCATATACCTATAAGACTCAATAAAGCTGAATTGGTTTTGTCTTAAAATATAATACAAAATATTCCAAGTTTATAGAAGTATATCCATTTAGTAATCTGAAAGAATAAAATTTTATAAAAATCTGGTTCTAATTACTTTCTTTTTTCTGGTAAGGCTGTGGCATGCTTGCTGTTTATCAAATATTAATTGTGTGATTATTTCTTTCTTTTTTTTAAAATCTTTGCTGGACTTATGTCAGTTCAGGACTCCAGTTTATTCTGTCAGTCTATGTTTTTTACCTTTCGGAGAGCTGGATGACTATCTAGAGTAATTTTCTTATTGTACTTGTGTTACCAGAAAGGGGCCAACTGAGCATGTAGTAGATATGAGACATTTTGCATATGACAATATACATAGATTTTATTACCTTATTGTTGAGAAAGTTGATGAGGTTGACTCTCAAAGAGGCTAAGTCACTTACTGAAGGTAACTTTTCCAATTAGTATACCAAGTATGTTTCTTTAGAAAATTAAGTTTGAGATTTGACACTCTAAGAACTAAACCTCCTCATTTACTTCAGCAACACAACTAATTTCTTTGAGTAGAGTGGAGCTTATTTTCTTTGTAAGTTCTGGACAAATATAACTGTGACTTGAAACAGGAACGCATTTCTGGTATATGTAAAACGAGACAAGTTGGTGAGTCTATTTGTTTATGAAGCATCACAAAACTGTGTTAGATATCAGGTTGTGTGGGTTACCGTTTAAAATGTTCATATTTGTAACTGTAGGAATAGAGCATGCTTAAATGTGCATACATATTTTATAGTATGACAAAATAGTTTCATGTGAATTACATGTTTGACAAGTATTGTGCCCCTGAGCAGTTCAGAAAGCTAAAAATTACTTCTGAGTAATTGTTTTTATATGTACTTAGAATTCTGTAAGAACTAATTTTACTGCATAAAGCAACAATTACAAATTAGCATTGAATGCAACTGTGACTATTTTGCTTGCTTGTGGATTGATGAGGAGAAATAAAGAAGAGAGGATGGGAGATTATGAGTTACTTATTCTGCTCCAAAACCTTCATAACCAGCAAAGTAAATATTTGAAACATCTTACTGTTTATTAATAAATGCTGTATTTAAAATGCACACACATTTCTTATACAAGGAGTTTGATAATTATGCATATTCAACCGCTGTAAAACAACAAGTTCACCATAAATGCACTAGAGGCTTAATTAGATTTCAAGTAAGCAACTATTTCTTAAGTTTCCCTTGGTGCATAAAATCTGTCCTGGACTGCTGAATAATTGTTGAAAGATTTAAACATGAATTAAGATGATATTAGTCACCTGCTTAACTATGGCATACACTACATAAACAGGATGCTCAAAATAATATGAATAAACTTGTGTAACACTGTGAGGAAAATAAGCTATTTCACCTCTGCTTACCTGCTCCATTTGCTTCAAAAATACTTAACATCTTAAAGAAAGATTTATTTTTGACTTTCTGTTACATTTTTATAGGAAATAGTTCAGGAATAAAGACATTTATATTTTACAAGGTTTTTGATGGCAAGGCAAAATTAATTTCCTCAATATTATTAGTACTTCTGATGTTAAAAAGGGGACTAAATAATATTCATGAAATTTTCCTTTTTTATGTCCCTACACAGTAACTTTATTCAATATACAAAATATCCACCCAATACAACATATGTTGATTTGAATTGTAATTGTTTTTATATTTTTCCAAGTCAAAGTTAATAATTACATAGTAAAATACCATATTCTGTAGTGACTTTCTTTGTAATATCCAAAAAGCTGATGGTGTTAGTATTTCAGCAAAATGAAACTAATAACTAGTTACAGACATTGATGAAAAGTATCAGTTTAAAAGATATACATTAGAATTTCATCTTCTCAATGACATCAAATTAGTGTTCATTTTTGAGTTTTAAATATCAAGCAACACACATTATTTCTCTTTGCCTCTATAATTATTTTTCAGCTTCAAATTATGCTAGAAATAATTGATTGAGTGCCATTGTAATCTAAAAGAAACAATAAGTCAAATGTTCAACAGACCGAACTATTATAATTAAAAGACCATTTTTTCCCTGTGTTAAGACAAAGTGCTGATTCTGCTAAATAACTACTTAGAATTAATATCTGATGGTGAATAACATTAGTAATGCAATTTTAATTGAGCACATCTTTTTTTTCAGTAGAATTGTTTTCAATGTATTATTACATAGGTTAGAGAAGACGGACATATTGTCAATCAATACAAAGCATAAATGGTATAAATGTATATTTTATTATTTGAACATATTTCCTTCTTTCCTGATCCAAAGGTATAATTAATGCAGTTCAGTACTAAGTCACATACAACCAAATTGAGGGTTGCCTAGATGTATTTCACTAATAAACCAATGACATACAAGTTAGCTTTACACAACGTGGTGGATCTTGATAATATTTGTTACTACTTTTGGTGTTTTTTCACTCTGTCACAGAGGCTGGAGTGCAATAGCACGATCTCGGCTTACTGCAACCTCTGCCTCCCATGCTCAAGCAATTCTCCTGCCTCAACTTCCCTAGTAGGTGAAATTACAGGCATGTGCCACCATGCCTGGCTAATTTTTATTAGAGAGGGGGTTTCACCATGTTGGCCATGCTGGTCTCGAATTCCTGACCTCAAGTGATCTGCTCACATCAGCCTCCCAAAGTTTTGGGATTACAGGCGTGAGCCACTGCGCCCGGCCTTTTGGTGGTTTTTAATGAGGTGATAACAGCAGAAAGGCTGTGTACATATTAAACAAGTATATCAAAGGATATTTCGAGGATAGCAACATTTCTAAGATGATTTATTTTTTTAACTTAATAGGCACTTCATAAGAGTCGACAATTTCATAATGAATTCCCCAAATTTCCTATTAACTCATTGGAGTTCGATTAACCTCGAGGAAGAAATATCTTATTTACATGATTCTCTCGGGGCATTTCGATGTCTCGTAAAACGGGGGGACCAACATGTTCGGTAAATATAGCTATTGGGAAAGTCAGTAACTAGAAGTTTCTCTCTCTCTCTCGTGTGTGTGTGTGCATATACACATATGCATAGCCTATGCCTCTTCAAATCTGGCATATTGACATCTTATTGTATTTTCTAGACTCAAGTTTATACTAAAACAAACAAACAAAACAAAGTAATAAACACACTTTGATATTTCTCCAGCATATACATTTCAACTTGTGGGTTAATTCTAAGACCACATCTTTCTAAGGGTAGTTTTGTTTTTCCGATTGAAGCCAATTTACCCTATATGCAAAGCCTGCTATTAAAAAAAAAAAAAGAAAGAAAAAGAAAAAAAGAAACAAACAACAAAAAAAGAAACAAAAACGAAATGAATATTTGTCAATTTGTCTTAAAGTTTGGGATTAAGCTTGACAGATAAGAAGCCTAGATTTTGGTTCCTGTAAAATAATGATTAATTATTATACAAAAATACTGTTTGTTTGTCTACTGAGTATAAGACACTTTGATAGGTAATGATTAAGAATGCAAAGACAAATTATAAAATATATGTATTTGCAGGTGTTTCACAAGTCTTAAGGAGATGGGTGGAGAAGGCAACAAGCAGTAAAACATGTATCTAGTATGACATCATAAGCTCTATAAACAGGAAATAATCAAAATAAAACAAAATATATTCTATTTTTGAAGCAAATTAAAGCTAGAAAATAGAAATACATATAACACTTGAATAATGGGAATGATGGTAGTCTCTAATGGAAAAACAAGATCAATTATTTGAAACATCTGATTTTTTGGAAGAGAGGAAGCCTGTGGTGTTGCAAGCTTAAGTGAACTATACAAATTCAAGACAACTTTAATATTTAATAAGGTAAAATATTTTTGAAACTTCATTTTTATAAAGACAATCCATAGACAGTCACATGAGGCCTGATAGTCTCTAAAAATTTGATTGATTTCTTTGCAAAAGTAGTATTCTCGGTAGTATTCTTTTTATCTGGTAAATGTGAGAGGATCTGTTGTATGCTTAACGTGATAATTTCAGGCCGTATCAAGAGGCTAGGACAACGTCTTTATGGAACTAACATGTAAAGCCCAGGCAAGCGATGCACAGTCCTATAGCGAAGAAGTTTGGTGCCTGTATTGCATCTGTTGGAAACATCTCTGTGCCAGGACTAGAATGTTTCAGTATGAAAGCATTATAATGATACTTTCTATACAACATGTTCTTATTCTTCCTTCTACTCATCATTCTCAGGGTCCCTCCTACTCCTTTAATTAAAAATTATATTGACTATATTTGTTCTTTGACTCTGCCATTTGAACTTTAGGATTAGCTTATAAGATTTTTCAGAAAAACAGTTCTGCTATAAATTGCATAAAATTGTATTAGATTTATCAAATAACGTGGAGAGAATTAGACTTATAAATTTTTGTTCTGTTTTGCTCACTGAGATTCCCTAATTCCTCAGAAAAGGACCTGACACTTAGCTGACATTTAATAATTGTCAGATCAATTTTAGATCTTTTCGATATCAATTTTTCCCATCCATGAGCATGGCAAATCTTTTCATTTATTTAGGAAGATTTTATGTGTTTTTAATTATAATTATACAAAAGATCTTAAAAGCATCAATCTCTAGGTAACTTACATTTTTTGTTGCTACTATAATTGCATCTTTTCAAATTACATTATATGAATGTTTGCTGCTGGTTTATAAGGTCATAACTGACAAACTGTCTTGTTAATTGTATTTGTAGATGTCCAGTAATTTCCTGGATAGAAATTTTATTATCTACAAAAAATGATATCACATCACAAGGTAATTATTTATATTATAAAATCTCTGCAATGTGCTAAAGTTAGTGAAACGTAAGTTAGGGAATATAACAAAAGAGAATATTGGGATTTGAGAAGAAGCAAAAAATAGAAACAAGATCACAAGAGAGTGATAACATAAGTTTATATTCAAATCTTCCTAACAGAGAAATCAGTTTTCCCAACTGTAAAACATGTGACCATGTGAGCAAGGCTGAAAAATAAAGTGTGCCTTTTTAACCTAGAATATTTTATATTGGAGATACACACACACACACACACACACACACACACACACATACTCACAGCCTCTACCTCCCAGACTCAAGCTATCCTTCCACCTCTGACTCCTGGGTAGTAGGGACCACAGGTGCAAGCCATTACATCCAGCTATTTTGTTAGTAGAAGTAGTAGTAGTAGTAGTAGTAGTAGTAGTAGTAGTAGTAGTAGTAGCTGCAGTAGTAGTGGAGATGAAGTCTTACCATGCTGCCTAGGCTGGCCTTGAACTCCTGGGCTCAAGTGATCCTCTTGCCTTGGCCTCCCAAATTGGTGGGATGACAGGCATGAGCCACCGCTCCCAGCCTGCAACTGATGTTTACTATCTCTCTTTTCTACTACCCATTCTGAACTCTTTTTGCTCTTATCTAGCAACTCTGCTGGTCCAGATGGGGTGGAACAACAGAGGCCTCAGCTTTGAGATGTTTGAGTTACCTGGAACATATACATCTTACTATGGCCTCTAACATACTTATTTCTTCCAGCACATCTGGTGCAATTAAAATAATGTCATTCGTAGAATAGAACACTGATGTCATTCATACATATTGTGATTAAAATAATGTTATTTATACATATGTCCTGCAGGATGTCCAGGTAATCCAGTTCCCTGTGCAGTATATCACTACACATGCCAAAAGAGTTAACACTACCCTGGAGCAAGAAGATAAGTGTTTATGCCTTTCTACCCAAAAATAATGCAAACTGTTTCTGACTTTTTATTCTAATAGAAATGGAAAAAAAAAAAATTGTCGGATTAGTGATTGTCAGATAGTACCATACCATGTACCTAGGAATATGTTAATGTGTTCTAGAAAATACATAGCATTGGCGGGGCGCGGTGGCTCACGCCTATAATCCCAGCACTTTGGGAGGCCGAGACGGGCGGATCACGAGGTCAGAAGATCGAGACCATCCTGGCTAACACGGTGAAACCCCGTCTCTACTAAAAAAAAAAAAAAAAAAAAAAAAAAAATGAGCCGGGCGTGGTGGCGGGCGCCTGTAGTCCCAGCTACTCAGGAGGCTGAGGCAGGAGAATGGCGTGAACCCAGGAGGCGGAGCTTACAGTGAGCTGAGATCGAACCACTGCACTCCAGCCTGGGTGACAGAGCCAAACTTGGTCTCAAAAAAAAAAAAAAAAAAGAAAATACATAGCTTCTGGCACGGCAATATTTATTGGGATTACAATTTATTGGGTTGATTTTGTAGTAGTCTATTGGCATTCATGAGTCTTTCGAATTTTTAAGAGTGACACCAGTTTCTACAAAATCTCTCAAGATTATGTAAATATATGTGTATCAAAGAGAATAAAATGCCTAGGAATACAGCTAACAAGGGAAGTAAAGGACCTCTTCTAGGAGAGCTACAAACCATTGTTCAAATAAATCAGAGAGGACACAAACAGATGCAAAAACATTCCATGCTCATGGATAGGAAGAATCAATACCATGAAAATGGTCATACTACCCAAACCAATTTGTAGATTCAATGCTATTCCTGTTAAACTACCTTTGACATTCTTCACAGAATTAGAAAAAAAAAAACTTTTTTTTTTCATACAAAACCACAAAAAAGCTCATATAGCTGAGACAATCCTAAGCAAAAAGAACAAAGCTGGAGACATTATATTACCTGACTTCAAACTACATTATGAGGCAAAAGTAAGCAAATCAGCATGCTGTTAGTACAAAAACAGGCACATAGACCGATGGAAAGAATAGAGAAGTCAGAAATAAAATCACACATCTACAACAATCTGATCTTCAACAAACATGATAAAAACAAGCAATGGGGACAGAATTCCCTATTCAATAAACGGTGCTGGGAGAATTGGCTAGCCACATGCAGAAAATTAAACCTGGACCCCTTTCTTATACCTTATACAAAAATTAACTCAAGATGGATTAAAGACTTAAATGTAAAACCCAAAACTATAAAAATTCTAGAAGAAAGTCTAGGCAACACCATTCAGGACAAAGACATGGGCAGAGATTTTATGATAAAATCACCAAAAGCAATTCTAACAAAAGCAAAAATTGACAAATGGGATCTAATTAAACTAATGAGCTTCTGGGAGAAAACTTTTGCAAGCTATCCATCTGACAAAGGTCTAATATCCAGAATCTACAAGGAACTTAAGCAAATTTACAAGGAATAAACAACCCCATTAAAAAGTGGGCAAAGGACATGAATAGATATTTCTCAAAAGAAGACATTTATGCAGCCAATAAACATATGAAAAAAAAAAGATAACATCACTGATCATTAGAGAAATGAGAATCAAAACCACAGTGAGATACCATCTTATGCCAGTCAAAATGGCAATTATTAAAAAGTCAAGAAACAACAGATGCTGGTGAAGTTGCAGAGAAATAGGAAAGCTTTTACACTGTTGGTGGGAATGTAAGTTAATTAAACCATTGTGGAAGACAGTGCAGCTATTTCTCAAAGATTTAGAATCAGAAATACCATGACCCAGCAATCCTGTTACTGGGTATAAACCCAAAGAAATATGAATATAATCATTCTATTATAAAGATATGTGCATGCATATGTTCATTGCGGCACTATTCACAATAGCAAGGCCATGGAATCAACCCAAATGCCCATCAATGATAGACTGAATAAATAAAATGTGGTACACATACACTATGCAATACCATGCAGCCATAAAAAAGAACATGTCCTTTGCAGAGACGTGAATGGAGCTGGAAGCCATTGCCCTCAGGAAATTAACACAGAAACAGAAAATTGAACACCACATGTTCTCCCTTTTAAGTGGAAGCCCGGCAATGAGAACACATGGGCCAAGGGATAGGAACAACACAAACTGGGGTCTTTTGGGGGAGGGAGGTGGTGGAGAGCATCAGAAAACATAGCTAATGCATGCTGGGCTTAACATCTAGGTTGATAGATGCAGCAAACCACTCTGACACACATTTACCTATGTAACAAACCTGTACATCCTACACATGTACCCCGGAACTTAAAATAAAATAAAATAAATATAAATATATGTGCATGTGAGAGAGACAGAGAGACAGAGAGATAGAAGAGAGAGAGAAAGAGAGAGAGAGAGTGTGTATGAGAAATTTTCACTTGGACTTTCTCATTAAAAATGCTCTTATATTTTTATATCAGGATTCAAGAATGTAAAAATTCTACCACTAAGTATGTTCACTCCAATTATGGAGTTAGGTACCATGAAAAGTGACCACTTGCTTATTTCCTGGATACAGTGGACCCACTGTGTCCTGAACTGAGCCAGGATTTCTTTTACTGCCTTATCATCATGCCTCTGTTATAATGGGAGTTAGGAGGGATAATGACTCTTTAGTTTCTGAGAATCAATATTAAGATAGACCATGTATTCAATAGTACTGAAAGTATTTGGATGTTTAAATTTCCCCAACGTAACTTACCAAAGTATGTGTTTTTCTGACTAAAAATTGGACAGTCATTAAGAAATCTTTTTATTATAGCAAATGTATTGAGATACAATTCACATAATATAAAAATCATCCTTTTTAAATGCACAATTTGGCAGGTTTTAGCATATATAGAAGGTGGTGCTACCATTATATCTAATTCTAGAAAATTTTAATCATCAAAAAGAAACCCAATACCCATTAGCAGTCCCTCCACATTTCCCCTCCCCCACTCCCCACAGTCACTAGCAAACACTAACCTACTTTTCTTCTCCATGGATTTGTCTATTATGGAGATTTATGTAAATGAAATCACACAATATCCATCCTTTCATGTCTGGCTTCTTTATTTAATATATTTTCAAGGTTTACTCATGTTGTGATACATATTTGTACCTTATTCCTTTCAATTGCTGAATAATATTCCTTTATATAGTCAATCACATTTTTTTGATTCAATTTTCAGTTAATACAAATTTGTGTTATTTCCAGTACCTGACAATTGTTAATAATGACGCTATGAATATTTATGTACAAGATACTGAGTGAACATGAGTTTTAATTCTCCTGGGTATACACCCGGAGTGAAATTGCTAGATCATATGATAAGTCTATATTAACTTTATCATAGTCTACCAAACTTTTTTTCCAAAGAGGCTATATAATTTTAAATTCTAAACAACAGAATTTGAGAGTTCCAGTTGCTCCACATTTTTGCTAATACTTATAATTTTCCATATTTTTATTTACAGCAATATTAGTAGGTGTCAAGTGGTATCTCATAGTTGTTTTCAATTTCTTAAGCATATTTGCATGTGTTATTGGCCTTTGTACATATCCTTTGGAGAAATGTATATTAAATTACTTGACCATTTTTAATTTGCGTATGTGTCTTTTTATTGTTCAGATGAATAATTGATTTATATTCTGTATTCAAGTTCCTTATCAGATATATAATTTGCAAATATTTTTCTATTATGTTGGTTATCTTTTTGCTTAATTGATGGTATCACTTGAAGCACAAAGGTTTTTAGTTTTGATGACGCTCAATATATCTATTTTTTTTTTCTTTTTTTTCATCTGTGTTTATGATGTTTCATTTAAAAAACATTTGGTTAACCCAAGTCAAGAATATTTAACTCTATGTTTTCTTTTAAGGATTTCATAATTTAAAATTCTTTGTTTGTAGTCTTACATTTACATCTCTGATCTATTTTAAGTTAATTTTTGTGTACAGTGTGAGGTAGGAGTTTAACATTCTTCTGTGGCATGTGGATATCTAGATGTTCCAGCACCAAGTGTTGAAAAGACTATTCTCCATTAAATTGTCTTGGTACCCTTGTTGAAAATCAGTGGATCGTAAATGTGAGGGATGTTTTTGGACACTCAATTATTTCCCACTTATCTATATTTTTATCCTTATGCAAGTAGCATAATCTCTTGAATACTGCAGTTGGTAGCAACTTTTGAAATCAGAAAGTGTAAGTTATCCAACATTGTTTTTACTTTTCAAGGATAATTTGGCTTTTCTGGTTTCCTTACATTTTTAGATTTAGATTTAGATTTAGATTTAGATTTAGATTTAGATTATCTCAAACCTCCTGAGCGTTTCCACAATGCTAGGTGTATGAACATCTCTGTGTATTTGCACACATAACACTCTAGATTTCCAGGAGCTTGTCGGCGTTTTCAAAGGACCTATAGATATATCATTCCCTAATTTTCCCTTTTTTTTTGGCTAGTCTCTCATTAGTCCCAACAGGTGGTGCTGACTAAAGAATCTTTAATATTAAACAATGGCAGCTGACTGTTTTTGACAAATGTGTTGCATATGCACTGCTAACACTTAGTGAAGTCTAAGTTAGGTCAAATAAAGATAAACTGAGTGGTGTTTTCCAGAAAGTTTTCAGGTGGTCAAATAGTGATAATTCCCTGTGATGTGGAGTTTTGGAATCTCCAAACCTATTCAGTTCCTTTCAGTGACTGATAAGGTACTGGTTTTTATCAGTCATGACAATCATGAGGCCATTGGTTTTCAAGGATACTGCAAAGCCATGGAGAGGGGAATGGGATTAGATCACATTAAAATAGTGACAAAGCTCAATTTTTTTTACCTAGATTCAGCTATTTTTATTGGATAAGTCTTCCTTCAATTGTTGCAAACATTTAGCTATTTTCCAGAGTTCTGAAAAAGTTTATATCGGCTTTTTTTTTTTCCCCCTATGCTCTTGTTGCTGTTTTGGGGCATCAAATTTTTGTAAGTCCTTTCTTGGCCATTCAGGAAGTGTTCCCATTATGATATACACTTGACATGGTGCTTTCCTGTTTTCTTTGTTTGTTTGTTTTTAGAAGATCCTCTTTAGCCAATGTATTCTGGGTCTGAACCCCTGCTCCATTTCATAAACAAGGCAATAAATCAAGACATTTAATGGGGATATTTGGCATTAACCTCTATCATCTATTCTTCCTTTATTTTGGTTGTATGTATTTAGCAGTAAACTTGTTGGCTACCTAGATATCTTTTTTTTTTTTTTTTTTTTTTTTTTGAGACGGAGTCTAGCTCTGTCGCCCAGGCTGGAGTGCAGTGGCCGGATCTCAGCTCACTGCAAGCTCCGCCTCCCGGGTTCCCGCCATTCTCCTGCCTCAGCCTCCCGAGTAGCTGGGACTACAGGCGCCCGCCACCTTGCCCGGCTAGTTTTTTTTTTTTTTTTTGTATTTTTAGTAGAGACGGGGTTTCACCGTGTTAGCCAGGATGGTCTCGATCTCCTGACCTCGTGATCCGCCCGTCTCGGCCTCCCAAAGTGCTGGGATTACAGGCTTGAGCCACCGCGCCCGGCCGGCTACCTAGATATCTTACATGTAGGGAAATTATATTCTATGTATTAACAATTTCTGTGGCTCTCTGTATGTCAGGCCATCCTGACCTTATGAATAATTATGCTAATGACACTCAGCATGTTTCTTACAGCTAATTTCTGCCATCTCACTTCTGTGTTTGAGGTCCTGTTATTACTATTATTACCAAATGAAGCAGTGCTGTATACTATCTCTTACTGTCAGCACTGTACTATATGAGACTGACAACAATGAGCTTCTTAATGATGCTAGGGCCCTTTACCCTAGTGCATATTTATTATGTTGGTAAGCAGAGTCTCCTCTAGGCTGTCTCATGGGACATAGGCAGCAGATGGATTTTTCAGCCTTACGTAGTATGCTCACTCTAGCTTGCTCAACTATATGAGTCTTTTGATCTTTTTCACCATGATTTGCCATGGCAGTCCTATCAATTGTTCTCTACATCAAATTACTGATTGAAGTTCACCATTTTTTCAAGTTTTATGAAACATCCTATTATGTCTGCATTATCACCAGGATACATGAAAATAATCTTGAGTAAAGTCGCTTTCTTCACCCAAAGCAACTCCCAGAGATGGATTCATCTGAGAGTCTTGAGTGACCATACTATCTGCCCTCAGATAAATGGATGATTTAGTCTTGGAGTGTGAAAACACGGAGGTATGTGTGACATATTACAGTATTTGCTACATCTGTCCAATGAAATAATTCCATTGTCAGAAAAGTAGGGATTCATTCATAATAAGTATACTAATTTGATAAGTAGTATCTAGTTTGGGTTCTGGACTAGCAACTAGAGCATGTTTGCTTTAACCATCCCTAACCAAAATGAAATTATCATGCCACCAATGATATTGAGTTCATTAAAATACATACTACAACATTCAGGAATATGTTACTGGGTTACAAGGAGCTCCACCTGGATCTAAGCAACGAGAACAATCATAACTCCTATATCTTAGCACTCAATTAGGTGCAGTAATTGGTAGAGTCCTGGACAAGTCTACTTTTCAGAAAGTTAAGCATGGTTTATTTTGTATGCTGGGTTATGATAGTGAAGAAAATATTTGAATATTCGTAATTTATTTGTCCAAGAAACATTAAATTCAAAATTACAAATGTAATGAGTATTGTGAATGAGAGGGACACAGATCTTTGAGAGGGCATGTTAAGAATATTTTACCCAGTTAAAAAGTCAGACGATACATTCCTGAGGAATTGACAATTGAATTGAGATCTGTGGGATCTAAGGTTGCAACATGAAAATGGGGAGAAAAAAGCATGCTGTTCATAATGAAAAGTATGAAGTATGTGCAAAGATTCTATTTTGTGAGGGAAGGGTACATGCTAAAAACAGAAAGAAGTCCTGTGACTCTGGAATAGAAAGACCAAGTGACAGAGGTGGCAAAACATTAAATCGTGGATATAGACAGGACCAGACCATGTGGGACATTTTAAGCACAGTCTAAGATTTTGGTTGTTGAGTGATATTATTTGATCTTCAGAAAAATTACTTTGGCTGCATTGAAAAAGAGAAACTGTAGGACACAGTAGAAGATGCTAGACAGGAAACTGGCTCCTGGGCCAATGTGGAGGTCCAGGTGTGAGGGTGAGGCTGGTCTGTATATTAACAATAAAAGTAAAATAATATTAAAGATTTAAGGCTGGACATGGTGGCTTACACCTATAATCTCAGCACTTTGGGAGGCCGAGGTGGGTGGATCAGGAGGTCAGAAGATGGAGACCATCCTGGCTAACACGGTGAAACCCCTACTCTACTAAAAAAAATTACAAAAAATTAGCCAGGGGTGGTGGCGGGAACTTGTAGTCTCAGCTACTTGGGAGGCTGAGTCAGGAGAATGGTGCGGACCTGGGAGGCGGAGCTTGCAGTGAGCCAAGATCGTGCCACTGCACTCCAACCTGGGCAACAGAGTGAG